>NW_027466496.1:0-272500 GCF_050575085.1 Anarhichas minor | reverse complement strand
CACACGCCACACAAACACCGACTCTCTTTTCTTTCGCGTCTCTCTCCGCTCGTTTAGATCGATGCCCACGAGGACGACGTGAATGCGGTGGCGTTCGCCGACAGCTCGTCCCAGCTGCTCTTCTCTGGCAGCGACGACGCGCTGTGCAAGGTGTGGGACAGACGGACGCTGCGGGAGGACAGACCGCAGCCTGTCGGACAGCTGGCCGGCCACCGAGACGGGATCACCTTCATCCATAGCAAGGTAGGGGGGGGGTGTATGCCGGTATTTTATCAATCTGTCGATGACTAGTTCCCCAAAAGCCTCATGGGTAGTTGGATTTGACCGATGATTGGTTGGAAGTTGATGAATTCAATGCTAATATTAGCCCAGTGTAATGTGTCTTTAGTCCGGTGTATTGGTCTAACTCTGAGATTTGTTTTCTTTAATTTGGTCGTCCTCGTCACGACTGTGCCAGGGAGACGCACGCTATCTGATCAGCAACTCGAAGGACCAGTCCATCAAGCTCTGGGACGTCAGGAAGTTCTCGCCCAAAGAGGGCTTAGCAGCTTCCCGCCTGGCTGTCACCCAACAGAACTGGGACTACCGTTGGCAGCAGGTTCCCCAGAGAGGTGAGGGAGTAAGGGAGAAGATTGGGAGGGGGGGGGAGCGAGGGAGCTACTGGTGGTGACACGGAGAGGAGGAGGAGGAAAGTTAGAGGGCAAGAGGAGGGGAGGTCTCGTGGAGGAGGATATAAAGATGAAAGAAGGGAGATGGGGGCCAATGACAGAAAGGTGAAACGTGGGTGTGTATGTGTAGTGAAGGTAAGAGGATACGACTATTTAAACCACATATAGAGAAGTGAGTGATTACCATTACAAGTCAAAGAGGAGGGGGAGGCGTAGAGGACAGGTGACAGATAGTAGCGTACCCATTTTTTCTCACCAGATCTTAGACGTTTAGGATGTAAATTAACTCTATTATTGCTTCGTAAATTGCACCAAACTAATGTGAGGTAGATTATGACTTCTGAAAACGATTTCTGGCGATTCCTAAAAAAATTGTATGCGTCCCTTTCAGCCCTGAAGAGACACAAGCTGACAGGCGACACCTCGGTGATGACCTACCGCGGTCACGGCGTCCTGCACACCCTCATCCGCAGCCGCTTCTCCCCAGAGTTCACCACTGGACAGAGGTTCATCTACTCCGGCTGCTCCACCGGCAAAATCATCAGTGAGTCCGGGATTGATTTAAACAGGACACGATATACAGCACACGACTACAAGTAGCTAAATATTTTTGAATTGTTTGCGTGTGTCTGTCCAGTTTATGATGTCCTGACGGGCGCCGTGGTCTCCAGACTGTCGGGCCACGAGGCGTGCGTGAGGGACGTCAGCTGGCACCCGTACGAGGACAACATCGTCAGCAGCTCTGTGAGTGCTGTTAATGCAAACTGTGTGAAAGCTTGTGATCACATAAAAAATGTTTAAATGGGAATTTGATCCGTCGAAGGCCTTTTTTTTATCTCTGATCGCTCTGCCCCTCTTCCTGTGTCTCCACAGTGGGACGGAGCGGTGCGAATGTGGGAGCACAGACAGACTCATCCGCTAGAGGAGGAGAGAGAGCGGGACAGAGTCTGACGACGGGAGGAAGACCTTTCAGAGAGACAAAGGAAAAGATGTACGCCGAACACGGGCGGTCTATATATGTATACGCTCAGAAGGACTGGGAAAGACTTCAATATTTTTTTCAAATTCAATGCTGGAAATTAATGATTACAGTTATTGCGTGGTTGTGAAGTGTTCATTTGGGAAGGCATTATAGCCTTACGTTGTCGAGAGCAGATTAAGGCACAGTGGGACGGCCTACTTCTGTTTCTGGGGGATTTTTTTTGCCTCACTGTCAACAACAGGCCAGAGCTTTTGAATTTGGCCTGAAACACTTAACGAAAATGTGCCGGAGCTGGAAACACGAAGCACCGCACCTACTTAAATGTGCTGTTGAAATTTAACGATAAGTTAGTTGTATAAAAGTCAGTGTTGGATATTTGCAGGGAGGAGCTGGCGACGATAATTCCGAATAAATGTATAGTATTTTAATGGTATGTGCATTCAGGGAGTGTATTTAGATAGTTGTCAGTGGTGCTGATTTGGACTCTTGCTGGTGGGAATAACGCGAGCTTCGTCCTGTTTGAGGCGCCGTCACGTTCAAAGGTCTACATCTGAAGACTGATTGTTTTATAATAACCCACTACGTTATATACCGATTGCCTGAATCACGACTCCTGAACCTGGCGTGTTGCTGACCGGAGGTCCCCGTTGGTCCACGTCTCGTTCAGCTGTTCAGGGGGAACTTCCTGTGTTTCAGCTTCCTGTGTCGGAAGATTCCCAGCACACCACGGTGACCAAGACACCCGAACGCACTTAGCGTTACCGAGTCTCTTCGGTTCACTGTCGAACTCACAACGATCTTATGTTCTATCCTCTTTATGTCACCTCAAAGCCTGCGGTCTTAGTCTGAGGTCTTATATTATTGATCCTGGGTCAGCGTTCAGCTCTGTAAACACGAGCTCTGAGCCCATTTAACATAAGGAAAAAAGAGTGATTGGTTGGCCACTATAAACCTGTGATCAGTTTAAGAGATTTGAATGTGTGTGATAACATGTTGAGACTCAGTGAAGGGACTGGGGATGTGTGTGCGTGGATCAAAACTCACACACTGATCTGTATATGCAATTTTCAGGTGTTTTCATCAAAGCCCATATTTCACCGTTGTTTTACAGTAACAATAAAACCTTTAATGTACGGCCACAACCTGGAGCGTTACACTGAGTGTTTGCTGCTGTTATTGAGAAGAAATTACCTTTTTTATTTTTAATATATATTTGCATTATCAGGCTTTAAACATGCAAATGTATGACACTGAGAAAATGCAACAAATCCACACCATTACCGGTGAACTAAATGGAGATAAGCGTTCATTTTGCACTAATATATAATTCCGTCACACTGAACAAACATCACGTGCCGTTTCTTTAGCCAGTAGCACATGACTGACAATTAGTAGCTGCAGGAACCCAAAGCAGAGTCGCTTCAAGGGCGTCGTAATGACAGCAATGCAGTTAAGTGGTCTAAAATTAGACGGATTCTTTGGCGTGCATGGTTTCATTTACACTTACTGTTCCTGCTTTATACAATACTTAACGCACCAACACGGTAGGGGGGGGGGGGAATAATGTATCATCTCAGCTCCAGTTTCAGTGAAAGGAAAAGGTCTTCAGATAAATTATCAGCAAGAGGAGGACTCAGGGAAAATTAGCTGCATTCAGATGTTTTTGTAGCGCTCAGAATATCCTTACGCTGTTAAAACTGCGTCACTTAAAGAAAACAAATAACCTTCCCCCCCATATGGACTCCAGCAGTGCTTCTCTTAGTATGGATATACAGTCTATGTATAGGAGTGGGACTGGATGTCCTGTCTTGTGAAAACAGTTCTTGGTGTGTTTTTATTGAGCATAAATCCCACAGAAAGACTAAATTTACTCAATGTGGCTCTGGGAGCTGGAGAGCTTTAAGAGGCTCCGGCTTGGGGACTGGGCCTGGAAATCCAGGAGACTGAAAGTGCTGTGAGAAATGCAGCTGTTCATGGCGCCAAATGCAGACTGGCAACAGTTTATAACTTAAATTAGTTTTGGCTCCGACAGCTGATTCTAAGAATGGAGGGACCCGAGGAGAACCAAAGAAGGAGCCAAAACGATCCATTTTATGTCGGAATGATTCTTTACGCAGGAAAAGAAGAGACTATTTTTAAAGCTAAATGTGATTAAAACATGCCTGCAGGTCTGATTGTAAAGTAGTTGTTTAAAGCCATCATACAAAATGTTGTTTTAATTTGAATTTCAGTTGGCAGCTATAAGGATCACATTCACAAAGCATTGGGTCATTGTTTTGAGAATAATGGGGTCAGGTACAGCAGCAGCCATTACCATGTCCACCCCTCTGAGTCTGAGTCTGTGTTGGGGGAGGGCCTCTGAGGGTAAAGGGGAGAGAGGGGTTGTATTTTTATAAAGCATGTGTTCTCCTGCACGCCTGACAGTGATAAAGTGGAAAGGCTCCCAGAGTGGAGCCGGAGTGCCTCTCAAAGACAAAAGAAAGTGAGGCAGACTCCGCTACGGGGCTCTAATTGGAGGAAAGGAAGAGGAACACACTGTCAGAATTCAATCCAAAACTACAAAAGGGTGTCGTCGAGAAGCAGATGAACATGGATGCCAAGACTGAAAACTCCTCAAATGGCTTCTCACCAGAGATCAACTTGGAGAAGTTGCACAAGATGGCCGCAGAGGTCATTCTGCTGGGGAAATTCCTCCTCAGACTCCTGAACGCTGCTCTGGTGTTGGTAACAGACTCACTGGCCAGGATTTTAGGAAGCAGCCTGCTCAGACGACATTTCCACCTGATGCTGTCTGCTTTGGTTGTGATTGGTCCTCTGCTCAGTTTCTGGGTGTCACAGTACAGCATCTTCGCCAACAGCAACCACTACCTGTACAGGTACTGCATGGGTGTGTTTCTCCTTTTAAATGGAAATGTCATATGTGTAACTAGTTGCTGGTGTTAGGCACGCTCCTTTAACACCTAGCACATGGAAGAACACTTCAATTTAAGAGTTAAGAATTAAAAACTGCACTTTCACACCAAATATGGTGAAGTAGGCATCGTGATTATATGACATGACATGAACCAAGTCATTGCCTACTTTTGAAGAGTCTATAAACTGTCAATCATGACTTTATTAAGAAGAGAGGGAGAATAATTACTTTTATTAATCCCAGGGAAATTCCTGTTTTTTCACTTGTAATTTAATGTACAAAAATAAATGAAATGTAAACAACAGTAAGAGCACAAGTGAAGGTTCATTTTAAAATACATGCTCTGCCAACCTTTATCATTATTAAAGCAAGATTATGAAATAATATTAAACATTATTTGTCTTGAAAATGGACAGTTGAATTCTTGAGCAATAAAATTCACTCTTGCTCTCTTCAGTACACTCTGGTATGACCAGTAGCTTAATAGCTAATGCTAGCTAATGTTAACTTTGACTGACTCCCCACTACCTGTACCGCCATTTAGCATTATACTGACAGTTATATCAATAGTATGTTTATTAGTGTCTATCCAACCGCACAGTTTAAACTAACATTACAGTTAATTAATACATTAGTCATTTAGCAGACGCTTCTATCCAAAGCGACTTACAATTCAGATTCTATCACATTTCTACACCGTAGGCACAGCTACGGGAGCAATTTTTGGGATTAAGCGTCTTGCTCAAGGACACATCGACATGCGACTAGCGGAGCCGGGGATCGAACCGCCGATCCTCTGATTGAAGGACGGCCCTGCTCTCCACTTAGCCACAGTAGCTAATACAATTAATTATTGTCCCATGAGGCTTTTTAGTGAGGTCATTTAGTGCACTTTGGTCTTGTATAACTCATGTGTGAGGCCATTAGCGAAGCCATCATTCATCCTTTGGTTTGAGTGGATTTAAAAGGATGAACGTACTTGCCCAACTCGTCTTAGCCTCGACTGTAACAAATGAATGGCTGTGCCGTTTATGTGTTGAACAATGTGAACTTTATTTATTGCATTATTGTAATGTGTTCCAACGATTCATACGGTGACATTTCATGCAACACTGATTCCTGCTCTCTTGCAGGAAGTTCTTGAAGTCCACTTGGGGTTGGACCTGCGTCTTCACAGGCTCCTTCATCCTTCTCTCCATCTCAGCCCGTCGCTCCCCTTCTCTCCTCCTCCGCCACCTCTCTCGGATGGGGGTGGTCGGCTTGCTCTGGTGGGGCTGTCGGCGTCTCCTGACCTTGCTGGAGGATGCAGCGGGAACCTGTTATGAACCCATGACCCCCGCCGGGGATATTCAAGGCGCCACCTCCTCCGTCCAGCCCCTGCTGCTCCTACACGAAGACCAGACCAAAGCCTCCTGCCTCAAGGCCGCCATGGTGTGGAGAGGCTACGAAGTATCCCAGGACGTCCTCATCGTCTGCCTGTGTTGCCTGCTGCTTGTGGAGGAAATGTCCGTCTTTGGTCGTCACCTGGCTCAAACAAAGGCTCTGCAGAGGTCGCCTGGGGCCCCTCTACGGTTCATCTTCCTCCTGTGTGTAGCTCTACTCGCCGTTTGGATGTTCCTGCTCATGTGTTTGCTTGCACACTTCCCCAAGTTCCCCTCCCAGCATCTGGGAGGAGCTCTGGGCTACCTGGTATGGAGAGGACTCTATCAAGGCTGGTACAGACTCAAACCGAGCTGGGCCGGTCCTGGTTTGCCGGCAGAGGGACTGTTTACCACCACGGACATCGACAAACAGCCTTAAGCAGTGTGAAACCCTCAGTAGATGTTTTGGGGATGTGGTTGCGACTCAAGTTAAGGAGTCTAAACGACTTCTGATTAGGGGAAGTTAAGCGTATATCACCTGTAAAAAAACGCAACACTACATACCTCTGGCGTCATATGAATATAATGAATACATTCATTGTAGGCCAATATTGGTCTAAAACCAGATTCTGAATTCCCATTGGGACAAAAGAAAGCAGACAGAAGTATCAGAATGATGTTGCTTTATTGTGTAATTTAAACCAAAATGAATGCACGCATGTCAGAGCGGGTGTTTTGTTACTTGAGTGCGACACTACAACAGTTGTATCTTGTGAGCATGCTGGAGTCTCAGTAGATGAGAGCCTTGCCGTCTCCTCTGGGCTTCTTGATCTTGTCAAAGTTCTTGGTAATGACGTCAAACAGCACAGCCTGCAGACAGAGAGAGAGAGAGAGAGATAAATCAGTGGAAAAGTAGTGCGAGAAAGGTTCAAAAGGAAGATCGACAGCATGTGAGAGAGACATAAAGGTCAGAGGCAGTAATAAGAGAGAGAGAGAGAGAGAGAGCGGCCCAGATCCAGAGCCGTTATTGTGGGGGAACAGTTCCTTTCATCATCACCTGTACCGCCGTGTTCATTAACAGCATCAAACACAGGGAGACAATAGCCAGAGGAAGGAGACAACAGTGATTAATGGATGGGAGATGGCGCGCTAATCAATTCAACACAAGCACAGCAATTAGTTTAATTACCCTCCTATTAAGAAGGAATGGATTCCATTTAGGCACCATCCCTGCTGCTGGGACACGACTGGAATATTTTACAGATGTGTGGATAGTTGTATCCAAAGTGCAGTGCATGATTGCAACAGATGGTGAATTAGGTTTGAGACAGAATTACAATATTCAGGTGACATGTACGCAGAGTGCAATGCACTCAAATTGTCATGATCCGTTTTTATGCAATCTGATTTTGAACCATTTTCCGATATTTCTACACAAACACGTGAAATACAAGGGTTTTAAAAGTCGATAAACAACAAGGGCGTAGGTGTCTTACATATGTGTTGCAGATGTCCAAGATCACAAGGCGGAGCTCGCAGTACTGATACTGGTCCAGCTCATGAACCAGCTGTCTGTAGTCTCCCTGCAGCAGAAAGCACACAGTTGATATGCAGAAGCATACCGTACACACACGGCACATCTGGCATTTACTCAAAACAGAACACCATCATAATAACTCATTATTTTACACACAAAGAGCATACAGTATGCAGGTGGCATACAATGACCACTCATCACTGAGTGTGTGACCATTTAACACACACGAGTTACAATGCAGCAGTCTGACCGCATTCACAACATGAGGTACTGACCACGTGGGATTGTTTGGAGGCTTTGGCCACAGCATCACCTCTCTCACTGTAATATCTAACACACACACACACACAGGGAAGGAAAGTTACTCGTCATTCATTTAGAACAGTCAACAGGATATATTCCTGTCTGATCATCTTTAATATCAGTGAGTGTCCAATTTTGGTTAAAGCCAGATTGTGACTATTGCTGGTCAGCGGACAACGTGCTAAATGCTAAACTACTGTTGAGCTAAATGCTTTAAGTTTGGCATTTTGCTAAAATGCAAAGTTTTTGTAATATAATATTTACCTTAAGTTTGCCAACATGAACTAACATTAGCCACCATAAGCTAGCGGGTGTACTGAATTGAGCAACAGTGTGCTTATTGATTTGTGAGTGGAAGATTGTATTATTTATTGTCTCAAAAGTGAAATAGTTTTGCTTTAAAATGAAAATGTTCTTACATATCACACTGATGCAAAAACTCAGGTCTCACATTTTCCTGAAGGGAATCTTTAAAAATGTTGCAAAGGTCCTGTAGTCCTTATCAAAGGTGTCTTCAGTTATTATGCCTACTTGTATCTCTTTTCAGAACTGTATGTGTGTGGAGTCCGTGACTGGCAAACAGCTGTCTGACACTTGTGTTTTGTTGCAGCTATTTGGGCTCAACAACTAACACACACATATGATGCTTCTAGTGTTTGATGATCTCTGCGAATTACTACCATGACTGCCAACTGAACAGAGCTACAACCAGCCAACTGACAACAGCTGTGTGCGTGTGGACGCGTTGCTGTGACTGCGTATTGTGTTTACCTCTCAAACAAAACGAATCTATCACAAGGTTGCAGCGTTGGTGTGGGCTCTTACTTTGAAATCTGAGTTTGGAACCCCTCGAGCTTGGTGCGCGTGGTGGTCAGCAGCTCGAACACTTTCTCCTGTCGGACGAACAAAGATATTAAACCGAACAATACACTTCACACAACAACAACATTGTTAAAGAGAATCATTCACCGGCTACCAACCTGGACAGCCACTCCAAAGTTGTTACCGTCTTCAATTTTAGGGATTTGGAGTTGCACCCACATTGTCACCTGCCGAGGATAGTGTTCAAGGTTATTCCTGTGATTATCACAACTATGTTACACAGAAGCACTCAGAGGCACATTCCTCACACATGTTGTGCACTAGAGGAGTAAAAAGGTAGCGACCACATTTAGATAAAATGAAGCTGAGAGACCGACTGACCATGTTGAGCTTCTCCTTCAGCGTCTGGATCTGAGGCTTCACCTGCTGCAGTAGAATCTCCACCCGCTCGTTGGTGCAGATGGGACCACAGGGAGGCCCTGGTGGACCAAAAAAAAAAACACCCGGAGACATTGTTTCACTTTCAGTCACAATATCAGAATATTCTGGTCAGCTGCACACCTTCACCTCATAACAAATAGAGAGAACTGCATTTAAAGAGGAATAAAAATCAGAAATATTCTTGTTTATTAGTGACTGTGTAGTAGAGAGCTTGACAACCACTGCAGTATGTTCATTAATCACTCGTCGTCTTCATCGTCTCTACCTGAATCTTCATCCTCTTTATCCTCTTTATCGTCGTCCTTGTCTTTCTTCCCCTCCTTCTGCAACAGAGGAACAGAAGGCAGCAGGTCAGAGAGTTTTCGCTGCCTATTAATCTCTTAGACAGCTCTCCCACGTGCTTTTTTTTTCCCTCTCTCTCTCTCTCTGTGTGGCTAAATGAAGATGTCAAACGCTGGATTTTTTTTTTTTTTTTTTCTTTGTAGAAGAAATGTAACCTAGTTGCAGCGGTGCCTGCTCCTTCTGAACACACTAACAGCCTCAAGTTTGATCCCCTGAGCTGCCGTATGATCGCAAATATTCTTTCAACCCCTTTTTTCCCTCCACATTAAACTATTGACATTGGCAGCGTTGCTCTTTTTCCTGCTCTAAATCAATGTGTGCAAAAATGACAGCAATAATAAAGGGGGGGGGGGGATCAGTATAAATGTGGGATACTGGTAAGGGTGAAAAAATGTCTGACGCTTGAGTGACTTTTCTGCTTTTATCTTTAAGTCAATGATGGTTCTGAGCTGCAGAACCATCTGCAGCACCTGCAGGATACTTCTATCCCTTAAATGGGTATTCTCTTCAGTACTAGACTAATACAAAATATATTATCTGATTATGGTATAAAAGCCAATGTAGCGCTTTATATAAACCCTTGACTGAGGATCCCAGTGGAGAGGCTTTATGCAGCGCTCCTGAAGAAATTCAATGGTTAAGAAAATAAAATACTTAAATACTCCTTTTTGTGAAGCCAATGACATTTATATAATATGGCACCGGTGTTTAATTTCCGTTTGACCTCTGAAGTGTATTCGAAATTGAGTGTTTACCTCTTAACAACGTAGTGACAATTGCTGTACTCAAACAGAGATTTCTGAACACGCAAATGCTTGGATGTATTTGGACTTCAGACACGTGGGACCTACCTCCTCTTTCTTCTTGCGCTTGGCCTCCTCTTTCACTGGGTCAGGTATCGGGATGTCCAGCGGAGCCTTCAGGGACGCCAGGTCGTCACAGCTGAAAGATGTCTGACAGAAAACACAAATGTCCTGCTGTTTCTGACAACTGTTTTTCAAAACAATCAATATTGGGAGGGAATTTGGTCTCAAAACATCATTGTAAAAAACTTTTGTTGCTGAGGAAAACAGGAAGTCTCCAGTACGGCTAATAGTCACATACCTTCAACAGAACCTGCAGCTCCTCAATCTTCTGAGGGAAAAATTTGGATATCAAGTCTTCCGCCTGTTGTGCAAAGAAAACGACATTATTTAATAATAATATGAGGAAGATAAATACATGGGACGGTTGGGAGAGATTTGTGAATATTAGATAAATTACCTCCTTGGTGAATTTTTGGCAGAAGTCATCCACCTGTAATGAAGAGATCACGTGATTTAGTCCTGATTACGTTCCTCTATGCTCTGACACCGTCGCTACATGAAGGATATTCACAGAAACAGCTGTTCACACGTGTTAACAGCCCGTTAATTACCTGATAACTAACCCCACCTGCTCACGTCGCGTGACCCCCTGCTGTCTGTCTAGCTATCAGAGCAACCACTTACCTGACTCGTCTCACCTGTCAGCATCACTGACCCGCCACGTTTGAAGGGAAAGTGGGTTTAAAATGTCGTTAACGTTACAAACAGCACTTTTAAATCGTGCTAGCAGACGTGTCTTTGCTCACCTGTTTCTTCGAGTCGGGACGAAGTTCCAGAGAAGCCATGTCGTCTCTGTTGATGAAACGTTACTTGATATAGTTCGTTGATGCGTTTAAACTCTATCTACTCCGTGATAAAGAATAACAAAGCTCTTAAATTTGTGTAATTCGATGCCGTGCACGACACGGGACAATACTCACAGTTACTCAGCATAAAAAGCGAAAATGAAAGTACGCTTGGACAGTTCCGTACTTTCCCCCCTCTTCAATATCGGGTGATCCTGTTGCATTGTGGGAATTTTAGTTTTTTAAGGAAGCTTCCGCATTTCCCATAAGGAATGGGAGTGGCAATGAAGAAGTGAAATTAAAATATTCTCTTTTTTAAAATAATAAATAATAACACATTAAAATGAATATATATATAAAGCTGTAAAATAAATGCCTTAAAGAAAAGCTTTTTTTTCTGTTCTGACTGTGTCCACTAGATGATGCTACTGTTCTAAGTGGAGTAAATGTGAGTGCTCTGTGGCAAACTACAGACAAAAAGATAATGATTAACAGCATTGGGGTAAACCTGTGAGGTCATGTCAAAAATCTAAATCATATGCTAATATAAAAGGGTATATGAACCATTAGCCTTAATGACACGAAGATTCCTCTGTAAAATATATTAAAAATGGATGTAATTCAAAAAGATACAACATATAAATATAAAGACAAATATCCATGGTCTTTGCAATCAAACAATCCCAATAGCTGGAGAGCACCACTTTATCTCGGTACTGATCAATATAAACCTGAGGCCAAAGTGTGTCTGCTATTGCGACCAGTATTCCAGAGATCTGCTGTTGTTCATGTGCTCTTTCATCAGGAGCAGTGTGATGACCCAGTCAGGTTAAAAGCCTAAAACAAATACAGGATCCCTGAGTGGGCAGAAAGGACGTCAGAGCCTCCTATCGTAAACACAAACACTACCAAAGTCATCTGCACTGTTACATGCCATCATTATGCCAACATACTCTGTGTTATACCAGATTCAGACTGTAACAGGTAAACCCATCACGTCAGGAGATGAATAGACGCCACACAGATTGAATCACTTGGCCGATAAATAGGTGATGACTTGATGGTAGTTTCCTTTTTATAGACCTCTGCATAAATCTTTTTAATATCCGGCTGAACATCTGTAGTGTGCAGTACCACACAGTGAGACACAATTAATACATCACCCATCAGGCACGTAGAACTTGGATCCAAAGGGCACACTTGTTTATGGTGCCAGCACCATTTGTTATTGATCCTGTGATTTGATTGAGTGAGTGATTTAAACTCAGCGCAGTGTGTTGTTCCGTTCAGGGAGGCTGTTGAGAAATACCGGGGACAAAGGTCGTATATCTGAACTAAAGTGGGCCGGGAGAGATGGGAGGAGGTAGAAGGGGAGAACTTTAGGATTTGTGACCATGTCAGTAAATACACTCGTCTTGTAAAGACTTCAACAGCTCCCCTCCACAGTTACAATATCGCCATATTAACGTTGTGACTTGTACTGAAATGTAAATTATCTCAATACGCAAATACCTCTCAAGGGAATAATGTACTTTGTATTTTGTGCAATCAAAACAGGCTGCTAAATGAATGTCCTATATAATGTAAATGTTTCTCTGCTGCAATTTCATCTTTCTGAAGAAAACTTCATTAATATTCCTCATTAAGATCTAAAGTTGCAGCAAGCCACAGTCCAGCTTGTACAAAATAGCTTGCATTGCACATCTCTCTGATTAAGAATTGCAAATAAAGCCAATATGACCTTTGGATATAGCTGATGGGAAAATGTCAAAAAAATATTCTGATAGAAACCTAGATTCAAGGACACATGGTCACAGTCAGCATTTGATCCTATATAGTAGTTAAGACTACTTTATTCCCTGGTAGGGTCAGTTTCTAATTGCAAACCAGTCAAAAAGAGAAATCCAAATCATTGTCTGTTCACTGAGGCTTGAACATGAGTTATTATCACGTTGCTTGATTAATCAGTAGATCATTGACTGGGAAATATTGATAATGAGTTCAGTCATACACAGTTTTTTCAGAAGTTCATTTCTTTTTGTAAGCTTAACACCAGATTGAACTTTGAGGCTGATGAAAATATCATCAAAACTTTACCCAATTTATATCATAATATTTATTTATTCTGTCACATTTGCATGAAGTTCTTTCTTTCTGTGTGCGTGTTATTTTGATTGTTGGCCTTTAAAACCAGGGTGAAACATTTTAATAAGATGAGACTTAACCTCAAATATCTACAGAAGTGAGATCAGCTGACTTTTAAAGGACAAATACGATTTCTAAAGGCCGAAGTCCCACCTGTGCACACTCAAATCAAATAAAGGTCTCATTAACGCCACATGGCTAAATGACTAAAGCATGTCACAGCTTTTAATGGCTTCTTGTAGTTTTTGCCAGTTGTTGCATTTTTGAATGCTCCCTTTCATAACCGTGGACTGCCGTTGTGGCTGTATAGCAAGTAGGCATTCATTCATTGTGAATGTGTGTGCGTGAGTGTGTGTGTGTTCTCCATGTGCTTTGGGAGTATCTGTGGTTGGCTGCTGACTCTGCAGGCCCTATCAGAGAACATGAGACACAAGGGCTAAGGTTTCTCTCTTTATCTCGTATCTATGGTGTATTCCTCTGTCCAGCCCCCACCCCTTCACTCCCCTCTTGCTCACAGCCCCTCCCCCAGTGCCCAGAGAGAGAAACATGGACAGGAAACTTACCAATTGAAAAACCAGACGCCATGTACTGGTCATTTAAAGAGTATTCCTCGTCTGGAGGTCAGAACGCTTTCACCCAGGCTTATCAAAGTTGTAAAATTAATAATTAGGATTAACTGAAACCTCAGTGGGCTTCTTTACAGCCTTCTCCAAAGAGAGCAAAAGAGAACTGCTTGAAATTTGAGCTCGAGAACTGAAACGTTGTGTAACATGATGTCAAAAAGTGCATGTTTCTTTTGGTGTGAAGGAAGATAAGATGTTCAGCTCAGGTTGATTCTTTAAAAATGTATTTTGCTATTAGAGCTGAAACCAATAGTTGATTAATCGTTTGACAGAAAATCAACTGGAAACTACAGTATTTTATAATCACTTCTTCAAGCTTCTCAAATGTGAGGTTTTGCTGCTTTCCTTTGTCTTCGTTGATATAATAAAGTGTACATGTTCAGGATTCTTACTGTTTTACAAACAGTCAAGCAAACAAGCAAATTGAGCTCTGGGACAATGTATGGGAGATTTTCCATTAATCAATGAATCATTAATCTGTTAATCAAAAAACCTAATCAGCAGAAGAATAGATATAATGGAGATATAATGGAGATATAAGTAGACCCACCATATAAATGGCTTGAAACAACTTAAAAATACACTGAAAATTTGAATTAGAATACTTTATTGATCCCCGGGGAGAAATTTGTATGTTACGTAACATGATCCTAATCAATATGGTATATCATATGCAGGTTAAGATGCTATGTCAATCCACAAATAAACATACTAAGCGTGTGTGCTCAAACACAACAAGGAGGGGTGTGGGGGTTACAAACTAAATCTTGTTTAGGGTCCCCAAAATCCCAGGCCCGGCCATGAATGGACTGCAGGTCTAGACCATGCACAAATATAAGGCAACATGACAAAACCAGAACAACATTAACTTATAAGTGTAAATGTAGATTGCCCAAAACAACAGAACGGGTTGTTAACTTATCATGCTACAGTAACATGTCCATTGGGTTGCGTCAGTGTACGAGTGAGATCTATTTCCGTACCGTGTCTCGTGCTTCCGGGATGTCCCGCTACGCTGTTTTTTTTTTAGCGGTGGTGTGTGTATGTGCGTGTGCTGCTCCGCGGTGCTTCTTTTGAGACTCGTGTCAGTCGGGAGGGGCAACCGGTCGATAAGTTCGTGGTTTGCAGGAGGTATAATTACCACGACATGGACACAACCTCCGAAGAAGTAAACAACATTTTTTTAATTTGAAAGCAGGCGCGCCTCCACCTCCTCAAAGTTGAGCAGAGCACATATTTCGGCTCTCCACGTTTGAAAGCAGTGAGGCGTTCGCGGACACTCCGGGAGGACGAGATCTAGTCAGTCCGCTGGTTACATCAAGGTCTGTCCGTGTGAATGTCCACGTTGAACAAAGTGCAAGGTCCCCTCCGAGCTCAGATATGAGCAGAGACCAGCTCTAACCACCACTGCTGCTGTTCCCTCTGCTGCTAACTTAAATGTGCCTTTTTGCACTTTCATTTTTTACAAGTTAGTATTTTCACACCGAAAATGTCGTGCCTGTTGCTGGGAGTAATACGAAGGTGAGTAATTGTGACTTAAAAAAAAAATGGATTTAAATTGTTTTAGCTTCGTGAACAATATGTTTCTTTGTACTTAATCTCATGTTTAGAGAGTATCGTTAGGCTATATGCTTCAGAGTCGTTCAGAATGCACAAATCGGCTACATCTGCGATTTAAATGCACTTTAATTTCAGGCTTACAACTAAAAAGTACCTCCATTTGGTAACACAATGAATAACAATACAAGTTTATAGCTACTTTTCCAGTAAGATGAGACCTGGATCCTTAAATCCTCATTCGCTGTCTGAAACTTGTCCAACTTGATCTCAGACACAAACCTCAGGCCGGATGACACTGAGCAAGGACTTTTAGCTTAACTACACACAACGTTACTCCACACTTGTTTCTGAAAAAAAAAGTCTGTCTTTCTGCATTCTTCATCCCCCCCCCCCCAGGCTTTGTGATGAGACCCCATCACACAGGGACTCTGGAGTCAATGTGAGCCCCCCATGGCATCGTGTGGTTGCTGTTATTGTGTCACTAAAGATGCATGTGAGCGAGACACTGACCCCGTGTTAGTGCATGTCAATATTTATAGTCGTCACTCCTCTTATTTGCCTGAATGTCCTGGAGTATGTTCCGTGTGTGGTTTATTTTTTTCTCCGGGTACTCGCTGTACCATGTGTGAAGTATTGCGCACGCGTGCATGCTTTAAGTGGTACTCCGGGTTTGCTGCTGGATCTTCTGCAGACTCTGCCCTAAAGAAAAGGCGGCTGTTGACCGGAAGGGAGTGTGGGCGTGTCGGGTTGTGTTGACTGAGGATTGGCCTGTGGATTTGGAGGTGTGTATGGCGGAAGAGTTGCCCAGCTGGAAGCTAGAGGCAGACAAAAAAAAATAAAAAATGGATACCAGATCTAAGTATGAAGGATGGATCTATGTTACATCTATAAAACGCAGGCCTGCTTGTTCATCAGGTATGGGGGATGGGTTGAGGAACGGGGAGACACAAGCTTGACAGGAGGATGAATGTGTTGGGGATGAACCAGGAGCACAAGTCATGAGTCTAAAAAAAATTGGAGGCCTAGGTAATTGATTTGGGGGGAAGAGACGTCCTGTGGAGCTGTTTTAAAGGAGACTGATTCATCCGTTTTTACTGACAACGTGCCTTTTATTTTTTTGGCGATCAAGGCTGCTGAGATGAATGAACAGTAACGCTAATGTTCTTTTTAGATCCCCCTTCAGCGAATCATTCTTCTGTTCAGATCGTGGTCAAAAACCCGAAAGATCCTCTGAAAACTGTCAGTTGTCTGCCACACATCAGCCATGTTTCTAATTCCCTCTTTACAACAAAGGGCACAGTACTTTACTTTCTTATATTTGACTGATGCTCAATTCTAGCGTCTTTTAAGGAGGATAATAACTGTGAAATTAAAATAAAAATGCAGATTTTTTTTGAACTTCATCGTTTGTTTGATTCTGATTGTCTGTCACCTGAACTTTGGTGGGCGAACAGGAAGACAATACCCTCTTCAGTATGAAAACTGACCTTAAACTGCATGCTAAAAGTGTGTTCAACACAAACTGGAGTCTGTTCATGATTGATCGCTCCCGCATCACTAATTAAACGCGGCACAGGTCACTGGTTAAGGAGTTTGAACCCTGCGGTCGCATTAGACGGCTCTCCGCTCTTTGCCCTGTCAGAGCTGCGTGTTATTGTCTCTCTGTGTTCCTGCTGCCCGTGCCCCCTTTTGTGCGCTCCAACCAGATTTGCTTGTGTGTCTGCATGCACAAGTCGACGCATGTCTGTGCGCGCGTGATGCGCGCATAATGGAGCGCTCGGTGCAGCCAATTGGGAGCCGCGTGGCTGCACTTGACGGGACCACCCCATTGTCTGTGAAACAACAAAGTAGAAGAGTGTGATTTGTATTCCCAGTAGAGCAAGCCATTGATGTGGGACTGTTTATGGGTGAAAATAGTTTTGGCTCAAATGCTTATTTGCAGGGCTTCTCATTTGAGGATACAGGTTTACGAATTGTTGTTTTTTTTTCACATTTTTAAAGAGGTCACCCGGGGTCCTCCACATTGTCCACAGACAGACAATGGGTGTGTGTGTGTGTGCTTTGTTTTCTAATATGGACACACAGGAAACGCGCACACACGCAGGCTTGTGTTTTTTTTAACAGCTTGCATATCCACTGCCCTCTCAGTGGCCGGTGTTAGTGAATATCATGGGCCCCGGCCCCCCCGCATGCCCCCCTCTATATGTGGAGAAGTCTGTTCGAGGCTCTCAGGTTGCACTAGTAACTGCACCAAAGGGCATCTTGCTATTTCTGCTGACGCATGAAAAGAACACAACTCCAGTTTGGGCGTTGTTTAAACTTGTGTTTAAAGTGTTTGTGCTACCTCTTCCAACACGAGGTCTGTAAGTAAAAAGAAAAAGGCAGACAAAATTATATCTGGAGCAAAGTTAACCTCGTAAGAGACGGAACTTGTCTTAACCTGCTAAACGGAGTGTCTTCACCTGAGTCAGAGAGCTGTTGACACCAATGTCCTACACATGGGAAGTCCACTAAGTGCTGCTGTTCATGTTCTCATCATCTCAAAACATGGCACGATATATATTTTATGTATAGGATTAAACTGTACGCTCCATCGGCGTGGTTGGAATGTCCCTAAGTCACAAGTAAAGGTCCCAAAAAAGAAGTAACGAATTACCTAAATGCCCGATCTCTTTCAGACGTGGCGGCGTCGGGGCGAGAGTCGGGGTTCGGTCTCTGGCCTCCATCGCCTCGCTGCCCCCGGCGGTGGCCGAGTTTGTGAAGAGAGCGGTGGATGAGTGTAAGCCCACCGGTGTGCATGTGGTGACGGGGACGCCGGAGGAAGCGGCCAACATCCTGGCCGGTCTGGAGAACGAGGGGATGGTCAAGAGGCTGTCCAAATACGAGAACTGGTAAGGGCTTTTAAAATTCTGTGTCCCAAATTACATGCGTTCAGTGGCGTGCATTTACGTTCTTTTGCATCGCGCTTTGATTCCGCCTCTGTTTTTGCAGTTGGTTGGCACGCACAGACCCAAAGGACGTGGCTCGGGTGGAAAGCAAGACTGTGATTGTGACCAAGAGCCAGAGGGACACCATCCCCATCCCTGCCGGGGGGGCGAAGAGCCAGCTGGGCAGCTGGATGAGCGAGTCTGACTGGCAGACAGCCAGAAAGGAGCGCTTCCCGGGCTGCATGGCAGGTACAGTGGTGCATGGAAACAACATGTTATGTCCCTTGTTGTCATAAGGTGTGCGTTTTCAACTTCCCTTTAAAACTTGTAAAGTTTTGAGTGGTAATAATTGTCCGATCCGTACATCCTGCCTGTGCACCTCTCGACAGAGATGAGAAAGAGTGTGAATCCTTGGTGTTGTTTACATCCAGTCTTCTTCTTCCTCCCTGCCATTGTTGGTATATTGCTGCATTTTTTTGCATGTTACCCCCATGTTCACCGTGTCTTGGTGCATGTTACAAACAAAACGGGGACCCGCTCGTTGAAAACATTGTTCCATAATGCTGCTAGTGGTCATAAACTCCACAGGGTGCTGCTGAAGAAAAGGTTCTGATATCTCTTGCCTAATATAACCACCGTATCAACATGTGTCTATCGATACACTGCTGCCTGTAGTGGAAAAATAAACTGCACTAAAGTGTTGTTCACGCTCCTTTGTGTCCTCTCTGCAGGCCGGACCATGTATGTGATTCCCTTCTGTATGGGTCCTGTAGGCTCGACTCTGTCTAAATATGGAGTCCAGGTACTGACCCGACTCCTCCACACTTTATACTGGGGGGGGGCCATGTAATAAACAATAAGCCTGCCGTGTTGTAGCTCTAAAAATGACTTGCTCTGTTGCTATAAATTGCCGTGATTTGTTACAGTAATTTGTTCCGCTGTATATTCTAATATATTACTGTAGCACTTTATAGTTGTATTATTTACTGACTGTTGCAGGTTGTGGATCAGGGTGATGAAACATTTTGTTCTGCTTGAAGGTGACCGACTCGCCATACGTCGTGGCCAGTATGGGGATCATGACTCGTATGGGCACACCTGTGCTGAACAAACTGTCTGAAGGGGCGGAGTTTGTCCGCTGTCAGCACTCTCTGGGACGGCCTTTACCACTCAAAGGTACGCATTCTAAGAGCATGAAACAAGTCGTTTAAGTGCGTCTTATTGCTTGAAACTTACAAGATCTTACAAATTTCCCCCACTCTGGTATTTCCCCCTCTTTCCAGCCCCTCTGGTCAACTCGTGGCCCTGTAACCCGGAGAAGGTGCTGATATCTCACCTGCCAGACTCCAGGCAGATCATGTCCTTCGGCAGTGGCTACGGAGGGAACTCTCTCCTGGGGAAGAAGTGCTTCGCCCTCCGCATCGCCTCGCGCATCGCCAAGGACGAAGGCTGGCTGGCCGAACACATGCTGGTGCGTGTGATACATTGCTGCCTAAAGCCTGCGCCTCATGCCTCACACATTAAAGAGAGACATTAAAGAGAGAGGAATTAAAAAGATGCTCGTTTGTTTCTGTAATAAAAGTGTGATGATCTAAATTATGTAAGGAATCGAGATTCATGCTGTTACATGTGTCAGTCAGCTTTGTGAACGCAGTTTTTTTTAAATTTTTTTATTTTTTTATTTATTTATTTATTTATTTATTTATTTATTTTTTTTAAATATGATCATTTGAGAAATGCAAACATGTTTTTGATTGATCAATCAAATTATATGCAAACATACAGGGAAAAATGTAATAATAAATAACAGATTAGGCCTTTTTGAAGTTATTTACAGGAGAATTTGGGAAAATTAAATTGTTGGTCCCAACAAAAAGTATCTGCAGGCCAGTATCAACATCTCTTCCTGTGATGGGATTTACTTTTGGTCATTAATATAACTTTGGCCAGTATTGAATATTCTTTCTTTCTCTCCCCTCTCAGATTCTGGGTATCACCAACCCTCAGGGAGTGAAGCGTTACGTCGCGGCGGCCTTCCCCAGCGCCTGTGGTAAAACCAACTTGGCCATGATGAAACCATCTCTGCCAGGCTGGAAGGTTGAGTGTGTGGGCGACGACATTGCGTGGATGAAGTTCGACGGCCAAGGTGAGAGGGGGAGGAGGATGTCCCGCGCGCATAGAGTCACTCGCATAGGTGACGAATCTCTGAATGCTCACGTTACACGTGTGTGTGTGTGTGTGTGTGTGTGTGTGTGTGTGTGTGTGTGTGTGTGTGTGTGTGTGTGTGTGTGTGTGTGTGTGTGTGTGTGTGTGTGTGTGTGTGTGTGTGTGTGTGTGTGTGTGTGTGTGTGTGTGCAGGGAAACTGAGAGCCATCAACCCGGAGAACGGTTTCTTCGGTGTGGCTCCCGGCACCTCAGACAAGACCAACCCCTACGCCATGGCCACCATCGCCAAAAACACCGTGTTCACCAACGTTGGCGAGACCAGCGACGGAGGAGTGTGGTGGGAGGGCCTCGACCCCCCCGCAGGCGGGGTCACGCTCACAGACTGGCACGGAAAAGCCTGGCAGAAAGGTAACACCGGCGTGCCCAGGCTGTTATGAAGGCATCAATCCAAAGTGTCCTGCTTGTAGTTCAGCAGTTCTAGAGAACCTCATTGAATACTCAGCAGTTTTACTGATTTCATTTTAGCTTGACTCACGTGTTTGTTTCTTTGCCAACAAAGACATCAGTTATAATTGTTGTTAGGCCTCAAACAGAGCAGGCAAAGCTCGTATAAAACGTGTGTATATATATATATATATATATATATATATATATATTACTCTTTGGATAAATCAAACTAATATGTAAAGAGTCAACTGAACAGCCAGAGTGTAAACAGTGCCATCTAGTGGTATGTTAAAGCAATGCCACCTATAGAAATGGAGAGACCTGTGGATCAGACACAAGTATGAACCATGACATTCAGATGTAGATTATTACAAAGTCCTTATTTTTTTTTTTTTTTAGAAGATTACTGTGACGTTGAAGGTAGACTAAACTGTTGTTTCCTGTTTGTAAAAAAAAAAAAAAAAAAAAAAAGGAAGCTCGACCCCGTGTGCCCACCCCAATTCCCGCTTCTGTGCCCCGGCGGCTCAGTGTCCCATCATTGACCCCCGGTGGGAGAGTGAGGAGGGCGTTCCCATCGACGCCATCATCTTCGGTGGCAGGAGGCCGGAAGGTTGGTGCTGCTCTCGTTGAGCATCCAGAGTTTTTCTCTCAAAAGTCTCAGACTTTATTTGAATATTATCAGCATTTTCATGCATGTTTTACCTCTCGAAGCATTTAGTCGTTAGTCTTCTGTGGTGTGACTGTCACAGAGGGAAGTGAGCTAAATTAGTCTAACTTGCATTGCAACCAGAAAAGGAAGCCCACAAACATCATGCACAATGACGCGGTGCTCGTGTTGTCTTCTTCTTTTAACACATTACATGTTTGAGTCGTTACAGTTTGTGTTGCACGTCAACGTGAGAAGTCGCGCAGCACACGAGCGGCAGTGCATTAAACGTGATCAAATGTTGACGTTGTAGGAGTCCCTCTGGTGTACGAGTCCTTCAATTGGCAACACGGAGTCTTTGTTGGAGCCTCCATGAGGTCTGAAGCCACGGCAGCTGCTGAGCATAAAGGTACTAACGCGCACCTGATCTCCATGTGGTCTGAGTCCCTGTAAAATACATTCGTACTGATTTACAGTTCTGATCTGGTTGACTATTTGTTGATATTGTGACATCACCTATGATGTTTCAGCCATTGCAGGGCTTTCCTGTTGATGAGGTGTTTTATGATAATAGGACGTTACTAGTGCTGTTACTAAAGCCAATTCTTTATCCTCCAGGCAAGGAGATCATGCACGACCCCTTCGCCATGCGGCCGTTCTTCGGTTACAACTTTGGCGACTACCTCGCTCACTGGCTGAGCATGCAGAGCCGTAAGGCCCCCACACACCTGCCCAAGATCTTCCACGTCAACTGGTTCAGAAAGGACCCGGCGACCGGCGCCTTCCTCTGGCCCGGCTTCGGCGAGAACGCCCGCGCGCTGGAGTGGATCTTCAAGCGCTGCAGCCGGGAGAGGGAGGACGAGGCGGCCAAGAGGAGCATCATCGGCTGGCTGCCAGAAGATGGCGCCATCGACACTAAAGGTCTGAGCGGCAACGTGGATATGGGCGCCCTGTTCGACGTGCCCAAGGCTTTCTGGCAGAGGGAGACGAAGGAGTTGAGAGCCTACTTCACCCAGCAGGTTGGCGCTGATCTGCCAGCTCAGGTGGAGGCTGAGCTGAAGGCACTGGAGGACCGAGTGCACAATTAAAACGCTACGGACAGGAAGTTCAACCAGAAACAGGGCTGTAGTCACTGATGACTCAGGATTCAGATCATTAGGGTGCACTTATTAAGAGTCACTGGCTGGGTTTACACACACAGAGAACTTAGTTCTATCACCACAGATTGGGTTTCATCCATGAAATACAGGTATAAGAGAGTTCTAGTACTCGCTGCTCAGTAAAGATGATTTATTCAGTTGTTTTTTTCAATAATGAATAAAAAACTATGCCTCAAAAAGACCAATTGCCAGGCCAGCAGTTAACTTTCTCTGTGTGTGTGAAAACACAACCAGTGACTCTCGTGTTTCTCTTTGGAATAAAAATGCCAGAGATAAAAAGCTAATAATCTATAATGCAACAACTTTGTGAAAAGACTTCCCACTAATAACACTGGTGAGAGAGACTGGTGGTAGGAGGGAGGTTTGTCTCGACATGAAGGTTAGATTTCTTTGACGTTGTCAAACTCCTCATATAGAGAAGCTAATCACTACCTCCATTCACTCACAAGACCTGGCATTGTACTAAAACACAATCAACACGGCCTTGTGGTGCCTTTTGAGACGTTTAACAATACAACGTCCAGGTTGATAAGGTTTTCAGGCTGAAGCCCAAACATCTGTTTTTTGCAAATTTCGGACAAAAAAAGTTACGCATATTTTTTTTAAGTGAGTTATAGCACCAGATCTTTTAATACACTATTGACTTGAGTCTCAGGAACTGCCCTTTCTATTTTCAATTAAGCTTTATATTCAAATCAATTTATATCAGAACACCATTAAGTACTCGAAACACCGTTTTCCACTGGGCGTTACTATGCATAATTCATTTTGCCGCTTATGTAATGTTTGTGATTAAGTTGTGTGATTTTCAGGTGGTGTTTACACGCAATATGTGAAATGTTGGACCAATAAATGCAACTGAGATTAATAGGTAATTTTAGAAGTTGTATGGTTTTTATTACGGTGCAATGAATAAATGTCTTCAAATGTGTCTCATGTTCATTTTTGAAGTTATTAAAATACAAATAAAAAATGGAGAATGCAAAAAAAAAAAGTAAGAAGCGAGCTCAGTAAATGACACAAACATTTAAAAGGTAAATATAATCTTGTAGTACAATGTTAACATGTGAACAGAGCTGTCTTTCAGAATACTTCCCTATTGAGAGCTTGGGGACATCTATTTGAAGTGATCTGATAACACATTTCCGATCACACAGCCACCCATATGAAGTCCGTTCAAAAATATAGATGATGGTATCTCGATGACTGGCTAAAACTATCTGAGCTGCAGGAGTTCCCCTTTAATTAACTGTGAGCAATGAAGATTGCACTTTCTCCTGTTTCTTTTTCAACATAAACAGAGATGAAACTTCTTGTATAAGTAAAAAGCATACTAAGAATCCAACCCAAATGTGACCACAAGACAACACTCATTTTCTCTTCACTTGAGCGTAGAGATCCTCTGGGACGTCAGCAGTCTGTGCAACGTTTGCCGAGTCGGACACTTTGACCTGTGCATACAGCGTGTCCTGCTGCTGTCCACTGTCCCGCACCGAGACAGAGGACGGTTCAGGTCCGCGCCTCGAGAAGTTGATCTCGCTATAATGGACGTCTTCTTCTGTTCTCGCTGTCTCTTCAACAGTCAGACTCTGCAAATAAATAAATAAAGCAAAAAGGAAGTGTTTGTGAGCCTTCAGCCGGATCCTTCCAAATGATTACAGAACTACAAAGAGTTTATGTTCTCACCTGACTCTGTTGTGCAGTTGGATGTGTTGACTTCAAACGCCTGGAAGACAAAAGGTTGGGTTCAATATACAGAGTGCCAGAAGAAGATTTAATTTGTGATACTTACCAAACACAGACAACCAGACAGATGAGTACGATGATCCCAATGATTCCTCCAAGAACTGAGCCCAATTGTAGAAGGTTAACTTCGCCACAAGACAAGATGGAAAAAAAACAAATAGAAGTGACTAAATGAAGACAATGTGAACATGTGACATTATCGAAGTCCTTTTAATAGTTACCTTTAATAGTCAGAAGGTTCTCTGATGTTTGATTACCAAGCTCATTGGTGGCCACACAGTAATAAACTCCTCCATCAGTGACATGAAAGCTGTAAAAGTCTCCTTCAGATACATTGACGGGTCCATCTTTGCTGATCTTGAACCAGGTGAAGCGGCTGACGGGAGGATTGGCTCTGCTGGAGCAGGTCAGGTTCAGCCAGCTACCTGCTGACACCGAACCTGGTGGACTGATGGACGCCGAGGTGTTCTTGGGAGCGTCTGAGGAGAATGTGAAGGAGATGTGAGGAAAGAGAGCAGCATCAGAGCCTGAACGAGATCCTTAAGAGAGAAGAATCATCGTGTGCTGACAGGATCCAATAACAAACACTTACATGAAACACTGAGAGGCGTTGTCTCCTCTGATGTCTTGACATCTTTTCCTTCATTCACAGGATATCTGGCAGAACAGGTGATGATGAATCCATCATGTTTGTCTGACAGAGTGATGATCTTCTGGATTTTAGTTGTGAAGGTTCGATCTGTGTTTTCCTCTGTCATGATGTGAGGGTCTTGTTGGAGGTTCCAGGTGAGTTTAGGAGGAGAGTGTGGACAGGGAGTGAAAGCTGAGCAGCTTATAGAGACAGACTCCTTCTCCTTCAGATCACCTGAGATCTCAATCCTGGGGCTTGGAGGAGAATCTGTGGTTTCAAATCAAATACAGATTGTACACTGAAGAACACAGCAACAAGACCAGGAGTCTACTGCCATGCTAGCAGTACTCTTCTACATTTGAGAGCAAAATATTGTACTTTTACTCCACTAACAGCTTTTGGATTGTTCCTTAATATAAAAAGAAGAACGTGTTTGTTCGGGGCTTCTTGTCATTTTTCTGATGTTTCTGAGTTGTTAACAGAAATCACTTTTTTTCTCCTTTCCTCTCTCATTAATCACCTCACGACCCCTCAGATTTATCTTGTGACCCTCTGTAGGGTCTGTAGGGAACTCATGAGACTTCCCCTTTTTCAAGTGTTAAATGCAAAGGTCTGCATGAACAGGCAGCTTCATCATGGGACTATTTATAGTAGAGCACAAAAAATATTATATTGATCCATGAAGTGTAAACATTTCATTCTCTGGTTGGTCTCTGTAGCAGATATTTACATTCACATTGAAGGTTAGCTTCAACTGATATCACATTTTATTCTAAACAATAACATCATAGACTGACTGATAAAAACCAAAACTCTCTTACCTCGAACTGTTATTTGAAGAGGATCACAAGAAGCTGTTGCCAGAAATGGTCGGTTCTCAATCCTGAAGTAGTACGTGTCTGTGTATGATGTGATTAAACTGGAAAATAAAGTGGTGCAGTTTTTCTGACTCAGGTCTCCAGTTAGATTCATTGGATAGATGTTATCCTTCCTGCTACTGTTGAAAATCACATTATTTGGTTTTGGGCCATTTTTAATCCACATTCCGAAGGTTGTTCTTGCGCTGTTGAAGTCCTTCTCTGGTTTACTACTGAAGTTACATGGGATTTGCAAACAAGATCCAGTCAGTGCTTCCATCTCTTGAGGTGCAGTAATGACTAGATTTAGATTCGGAACACAAGCAGCCAAAGCACCTGTGAAACAGACTAATGATCAACAGTGGTGAGTAACGTGTAAATAAACAACAACAAAAACATGAAGAGAAATATACTTCAGCAGTAATATTTTGCATTGTGATCTTTTTTTCCTTGAACAGTTTTTGTATTGATTCATGTTTTTGGTTTTACAACAACTATCCCCCACGAGGCCGACCCCAGTGGTGACCAAACCCGTCTATATCTCCAAATAACTAAGTCAGTCTCGTCTCAGTGACAAAAGAGCTGACGCAGAGAATACAGATTGTAACATTCACATGAATTTAGGGTAAAATGATATGTGTCAAATAGTAAATGATTCAAGAGGAATACAAGTGACTGAACCAAAAGCTCACCTGAGAGAAAGAAGACACTCAGTAACATGTTGGCTGTCACCGTTCTCACAGACCGGACTGCCATGACACTCATCACCTGGATTCACAAACACAACAGTGGATTTTACAAAGCGTTCAACATGCTCTGTACAACCACAAGTTCCTGTGTGTTAAGAGACCACCGCTCACAAGACTGCAAATGTGTACGACTCAGAGTGTTAGATGAGAATAAAACCATGAGTGTTGTCTTACCAAAGAAGCCCACATCAACAAGAGAGTGACAAATAGATCCTTTGGTTGGTGGTTTTAAAGAGAAAATAATGCAATTCATGAATTTCAACAGTCCAACAATCCAACTTCCCTTTTTTAGCTGTCGTAATTTAAAACCGAGACAACTTACTTTGAATTAAGAACACAGAGTGAGTGCAATTTTATTTTTTATCAGAGTTATTACAATTTCATCATTGAATAAATGATTTACCCCAATAGCTAAACATTCTGCTTCCTCTTCTCTCAAATATCTATTAAAATCTTTAAAAAGTACATTTGATAAACACCAGCAGACAAAAGGTCAGGATTATTCTGTTTTATATTTAAAAAGAAAAACATGAAAATGTCCCATCAAGGAGCCAGTTTCACACAGATTATTGCAGAAACTGTATCTGTTGTTGTTTTCCTTCATAAAGGAACATAGAGGGGAAAATACTGGAATCCTTGAGAAGCAGAGGAAAAGGACTCGCCAAGCAGTCAGAACAATATAAGGCACTCAATGGCATGAATCATACGGAAAAGGCTCAGATGGGCAGCTACTCTTTACAACTCATTGATATTTTATCCACCCGTGAGTCCTGACACACAGTTTTGTTCTCTGTGCCTTTAAATATGAAAACAGAAGTTCAACAAGTAAAACGCTAGTCAGTCCTCTGGATGCTTCTGCATTGATGCTACAAGTAATCAGACAATTTGTTGATGAATAACTAGAATTAAATATATCATAACTAGAATAAATAGAAATATGAAAGACTGTTTTCTACCATTTGCCATTTGATCCTAAAATGATTGATTGTAGCAGACATCAACTTACATTGGAGTGAGTGTTTTTCCTCAGTGCAGCCGTGCTGTCTGACCAGGTCAATGCAGAAGTCACAGGTCTATGAACCAAGATGGACTGTGAAAGGAAGGAGGAGTTAATGGAAGGTGGGTCAAAACATCACTGCTGGTGTTCTTGCAAATGGTAAATAAAGCTATAATTCACACACTTGTGTGCACATTTGTACTACAACCACTGTTGTAATCTGAAAATACCACAACGTCCATTAATTTACCAGCCAATGATTAAATGAAAGTATTCTAAATGAAGAAATGACACATTTAGAGTCACAACAATGCATATTATGAGATGGAACTGATTATTTAAATTGTTAAGAGCTTGCATGCGTAGAGAAACACTCTCTCTCTCCTTGATTATTACATGCAGAAATAACTTTATTTATAGTGGATGCATTTATTGAATATTGTTCATGTTGAAATTAGATTATTAGGATCTTTCTGTTATTGAAAAAGGTTTTTATTCTCTGGATTCTGACTTTGACTCTACATGGTGTTTTTGTACCATTGTCTCACTTCATTGGACAGTCTCCTGTGAACTTTTGTGTTTTTGTCATCTTAAAACATTTACATGCACCTGCACTTTTCATCTGAGTCGTGTGTTTTGGGTCCATGTCTTGCTGGTTTCCAGTGTAGCTTAATACATATGTACATATTCAGGTGATGATGAATCCATCATGTTCGTCTGACAATAATAATAACTCATAAGGTCCCCTTTAAGGATGAATACAAAAGAAATAGCAACATTGTGTGAGTCTGCTCTTTTGTACATGATAATTCCTGTACTTATTGTTCTTTTAATGCAATATCCTATAAAATCCTACATGTTCCCATCCTTAGTACACACAACATATACTTTGAAATGAAAATCTCATTTCTCAATGAATACATTTTATTGTAGAAAATGATTTATCACAAGTGAGAATCCTGCAGAATCCGACTAACCAACTTCCCCTGTGTACTTGAAAGTTCTCAGAATTTGTTGAGGGCTTTGCACATGCCTTACCCTCCACCACTTCTCCTTATTAGTCTGGTTGATAAGCCACACAGCTGAAACAAAGGTTTCTCATCACATTCAGAGTGTCAACACCAACTAAACGTGTGAGAAACTTCACAAACAAGTATCTGCCTCGATGAATATCATGTACATTGAATTTTAGTTGTGCTGCAGTGAATGTGATGTCCTCCTGAGGATCATTAATAATGCACTATTAACTGGACTCCTAATCACGTGGATTTATATATATATATAACAATAAGTCTTGATTTGTCATTTCAGTACATAGACTGTTTGCACTGTATGAACACCCCACATATTAAACCATATTATCTGTAGGGGAACGTGGGCTTTCCACAGTATGAGACAACGAGTTAATTAGTCAGTTATAAATACAACTTATTCTCAGTTGTCGTGTTGAGCATCAGAAATATTTGAACCAAATGAAGTCAGATATTACGACATCATAAAGATACAAGCATTCATGTATATACTTCACGTAACTCACATAACATAATGATAATAATGACATATTTGAACAGGTGAAAGTATGAACTTCATGTATTTTACACGCACAGAAACCGTAATGCTGACTTCTGCACATTATATCAGCCGTTACCTCCACAGTTACATAGCAATCATGAGTCTGTGTGTACATGCTAAATGATAACATAAGTGACAACACTTTCTGCTGATTGAAACACATCATTTTTTATTTTATTTAACACACTTTACATGCATCCAATGGAAACACCAGCTAAGCAATACAAATGATGTACATGGTCCAGGCATGTGTTTTGTATCTTAAGAACAAATAATAAAATCTGGTGCCAGGAATCAGTTTAACATGAGATAAAATATGAAAGAGGATGTTTTTACTTTTGTGTTGTGATAATTTTAACAAAGACAACAGTGCAGAGAAAGCACATATAAACATGATTAACTATTCCTCTTTAAAGAACGGAAGACCCTTAAGTATTAAGAGAAGATCTACACACATTGTGTAAGTGGCACACTAAGACTAATGAATACAGAACATATAACACAGTTGTCGTTCCATATCATCTTCTTCCTCTTCTGGCTCATGATGGATGTAACTCAACCACGCTGTTAACATAGTCCGCTTCTACTGCTTGCTGCAGCAGAAAGAGTTTTAGTTACTGCCAAGATGAACACAGATGCAACATGTCTTTTGTGTTACAGATGTGTCAGTGTCACAGGGCCTCACATTAGAGAACAGCAGACTGAACAATCCACCAACTAAATTAGGCCCTCAAAGAACATGTTAAACCTCACACACACACACACACACACACACACACACACACACACACACACACACACACACACACACACACACACACACACACGATAGTGTTCGCCATATCATCTTTATAAGGTGATAACATGTCAATGTTGTGTTTACAGCTTGTTGGACTGCCCCTTAATCAATGAATGCAGGTTTAAAGCTGTTTTGACTTTGTGTTGTTTCAAACGTTCTTTATGTAGATTTAATTTTTGTCGGTATTCATTTCTGATGTTCTGTTTTTACGTATGAGTGAATGGAACCACTTTATAAAGAAATAATAATGAAATAGCTCTCCTCATCTCATATCTTACCTCCTGTGGTTTGGTGGAGCGTCTTGATCTAAACCAGCTGGATGAAAAAGAAGAATGAATGAATTCGTTGGTAACACTTTATAAGTCTATAATGCTTCATAAACATACTTTGTAATGCATTTTCTTTCATCACGGCATCATTATGCATTTTATGATGACATATAAGGTCCAGTATCATAATCATTTATAATTGCTGGTCACTCGCTGACATTTGCAAGGATAGTAGTGCATTATAATTCCCATAGCTGTAATACATTATCATTGTTTTAGAAAGCATTGCACTCACTGTTATAATACATTATAATGTGGTTATACGTTACTCTGTGGTTATTGTTTTGATTTCAGTGAACATGTTGTGTTGTTATTTAGTAGAATTAATTAAATGTTTCTTCACTTTTCTTGAAGCAAACAGTGCCCACTTAGAGTAACTTATAATCACATTATAATGCATCATTAAAAGATTCTGATATATTATTACAATGGGAGTTATAATACACTATGATCCTTGTAAATGTCAGTGAGTGACTAGCAGGTATGAAGTGTTGTACTTGACCTTATACGTCATTGTAAAATGCTTTATAATGTGTATAATTATTGTCATCATCATTATGAATATTGATGGTGTATTATGCATTAATGCATTACAAATGTATTCATAATGTATTATAGACATGGGCTTAGAGAGTAGAAAGTGTTTTTTTGGGGTTATTTTGTAATGACAGTGATCTGTCTCATACATTCCAACCACATTTAAAATGAGACCAGCTGGTGTGTATCTGCAGACGATCGTATCGTAGAAAAGTTTATCTCACCACTCAAAGATGACCAATGTGCTGACGAGCATTACGATTCCCAGGACCTTCACTATGACTTGAGCACCAACCCGTTGATCGCCTGCAACACAACAGCATGGTCACCTTCTGAAATGTTATGACTCCAAAACATCTCAAATCATAATTCCTGCAGCTACCTTCAAATACCAACTGACGTCCAGTCGATAGCTGAAAGTCCAGCTCATTTCTGCATCCACAATAATACAATCTGCCTCCATCACTGCTGCTCACTTTAAAGCCATAAATCTGTTCATCAACTTTGATCAGTGTCAGTCTGCCATCATCGATCATGAACCACACAAAGGTGTTAATGGGAGGGTTTCCTCTGCAGGAGCAGGTCAGGTTCACCAAGCTGCCAACTGACACTGGATCAGTGGGACTGATGACCACTGAGGGTCAGGAAGACTTGGCACATACTGATGAGAAAAGTCAGCTGTCTTGCCATCTGCTTTCAATCTTTATAAAACAAAGACTCACATGAAACACTGAGAGTGTTTCTCTCCTGCTCAGCTTGACTTCATACTGTATTTTGCAAACGTATATGTAAAACAATGCTGCGTCAATAATGTTTGCAGACGTGATGTTAGCCAACAATAACTGCTCCTAATTCACAGGATGTGATACAGTTCCGTGTTTACCTTTAATAGTCAGAAGGATCTCTGATGATGTTTGATTACCAATCTCATTGGTGGCCACACAGTAATAAACTCCTCCATCAGTGACATTAAAGCTGTAAAAGTCTGGATCAGATACAGTGACGGGTCCATCTTTGCTGATCTTGAACCAGGTGAAGCTGCTGACGGGAGGATTGGCTCTGCTGGAGCAGGTCAGGTTCACCCAGCTACCTGCTGACACCAAACCTGGTGGACTGATGGACGCCGAGGTGTCCTTGGGAGCGTCTGAGGAGAATGTGACGGAGATGTGAGGTCAGAGAGCAGCATCAGAGCCTGAACGAGATCCTTAAGAGAGAAGAATCATCATGTGCTGACAGGATCCAATAACAAACACTTACATGAAACACTGAGAGTCGTTGTCTCCTCTGATGTCTTGACATCTTTTCCTTCATTCACAGGATATCTGGCAGAACAGGTGATGATGAATCCATCATGTTTGTCTGACAGAGTGATGATCTTCTGGATTTTAGTTGTGAAGGTTCGATCTGTGTTTTCCTCTGTCATGATGTGAGGGTCTTGTTGGAGGTTCCAGGTGAGTTTAGGAGGAGAGTGTGGACAGGGAGTGAAAGCTGAGCAGCTTATAGAGACAGACTCCTTCTCCTTCAGATCACCTGAGATCTCAATCCTGGGGCTTGGAGGAGAATCTGTGGTTTCAAATCAAATACAGATTGTACACTGAAGAACACAGCAACAAGACCAGGAGTCTACTGCCATGCTAGCAGTACTCTTCTACATTTGAGAGCAAAATATTGTACTTTTACTCCACTAACAGCTTTTGGATTGTTCCTTATTATAAAAAGAAGAACGTGTTTGTTCGGGGCTTCTTGTCATTATTCTGATGTTTCTGAGTTGTTAATAGAAATCACTTTTTTTCTCCTTTCCTCTCTCATTAATCACCTCACGACCCCTCAGATTTATCTTGTGACCCTCTGTAGGGGTAACATGAAATGTAAACTTACACTAATTAATGTAGATTTTGTCCAGTAATGATGGTAAATTGTCAAAAAAAGCTGAACTTATGAGACTTCCCCTTTTTCAAGCGTTAAATGCAAAGGTCTACATGAACAGGCAGCTTCATCATGGGACTATTAATAGTAGAGCACAAAATAAAAATCCCATTAATATCCATGAAGTGTAAACATTTCATTCTCTGGTTGGTCTCTGTAGCAGATATTTACATTCACATTGAAGGTTAGCTTCAACTGACATCACTTTTTATTCTAAACAATAACATCATAGACTGACTGATAAAAACCAAAACTCTCTTACCTCGAACTGTTATTTGAAGAGGATCACAAAAAGCTGTTGCCAGAAATGGTCGGTTCTCAATCCTGAAGTAGTACGTGTCTGTGTATGATGTGATTAAACTGGAAAATAAAGTGGTGCAGTTTTTCTGACTCAGGTCTCCAGTTAGATTCATTGGATAGATGTTATCCTTCCTGCTACTGTTGAAAATCACATTATTTGGTTTTGGGCCATTTTTAATCCACATTCCGTAGGTTGTTCTTGCGCTGTTGAAGTCCTTCTCTGGTTTACGACTGAAGTTACATGGGATTTGCAAACAAGATCCAGTCAGTGCTTCCATCTCTTGAGGTGTAGTAATGACTAGATTTAGATTCGGAACACAATCAGCCAAAGCACCTGTGAAACAGACTAATGATTAACAGTGGTGAGTAACGTGTAAATAAACAACAACAAAAACATGAAGAGAAATATACTTCAGCAGTAATATTTTGCATTGTGATCTTTTGTTCCTTGAACAGTTTTTGTATTGATTCATTTTCTTGGTTTTACAACAACTATCCCCCACGAGGCCGACCCCAGTGGTGACCAAACCCGTCTATATCTCCAAATAACTAAGTCAGTCTCGTCTCAGTGACAAAAGAGCTGACGCAGAGAATACAGATTGTAACATTCACATGAATTTAGGGTAAAATGATATGTGTCAAATAGTAAATGATTCAAGAGGAATACAAGTGACTGAACCAAAAGCTCACCTGAGAGAAAGAAGACACTCAGTAACATGTTGGCTGTCACCGTTCTCACAGACCGGACTGCCATGACACTCATCACCTGGATTCACAAACACAACAGTGGATTTTACAAAGCGTTCAACATGCTCTGTACAACCACAAGTTCCTGTGTGTTAAGAGACCACCGCTCACAAGGCTGCAAATGTGTACGACTCAGAGTGTTAGATGAGAATAAAACCATGAGTGTTGTCTTACCAAAGAAGCCCACATCAACAAGAGAGTGACAAATAGATCCTTTGGTTGGTGGTTTTAAAGAGAAAATAATGATATTCATGAATTTCAACAGTCCAACAATCCAACTTCCCTTTTTTAGCTGTCGTAATTTAAAACCGAGACAACTTCCTTTGAATTAAGACCACAGAGCGAGTGCTGTTGTTTTTTTTATCAACAGCACTGGGGTAATGACTTACCCCAATAGCTAAACATTCTGCTTCCTCTTCTCTCAAATATCTATTAAAATCTTTAAAAAGTACATTTGATAAACACCAGCAGACAAAAGGTCAGGATTATTCTGTTTCATATTTAAAAAGAAAAACATGAAAATGTCCCATCAAGGAGCCAGTTTCACACAGATTATTGCAGAAACTGTATCTGTTGTTGTTTTCCTTCATAAAGGAACATAGAGGGGAAAATACTGGAATCCATGAGAAGCAGAGGAAAAGGACTCGCCAAGCAGTCAGAACAATATAAGGCACTCAATGGCATGAATCATACGGAAAAGGCTCAGATGAGCAGCTACTCTTTACAACTCATTGATATTTTATCCACCCGTGAGTCCTGACACACAGTTTTGTTCTCTGTGCCTTTAAATATGAAAACAGAAGTTCAACAAGTAAAACGCTAGTCAGTCCTCTGGATGCTTCTGCATTGATGCTACAAGTAATCAGACAATTTCTTTATGAATAATCAGAATTAAATATATCATAACTAGAAGAAATAGAAATATTAAAAGATATAGAAAGACTGTTTTCTACCATTTGCCATTTGATCCTAAAATGATTGATTGTAGCAGACATCAACTTACATTGGAGTGAGTGTTTTTCCTCAGTGCAGCCGTGCTGTCTGACCAGGTCAATGCAGAAGTCACAGGTCTATGAACCAAGATGGACTGTGAAAGGAAGGAGGAGTTAATGGAAGGTGGGTCAAAACATCACTGCTGGTGTTCCTGCAAATGGCAAATAAAGCTATAATTCACACACTTGTGTGCACATTTGTACTACAACCACTGCTGTAATCTGAAAATACCACAACGTCCATTAATTTACCAGCCAATGATTAAATGAAAGTATTCTAAATGAAGAAATGACACATTTAGAGTCACGACAATGCATATTATGAGATGGAACTGATTATTTAAATTGTTAAGAGCTTGCATGCGTAGAGAAATACTCTCTCCCTCCTTGATTATTACATGCAGAAATAACTTTATTTATAGTGGATGCATTTATTGAATATTGTTCAAGTTGAAATTAGATTATTAGGATCTTTCTGTTATTGAAAAAGGTTTTTATTCTCTGGATTCTGACTTTGACTCTACATGGTGTTTTTGCACCATTGTCTCACTTCATTGGACAGTCTCCTGTGAACTTTTGTGTTTTTGTCATCTTAAAACATTTACATGCACCTGCACTTTTCATCTGAGTCGTGTGTTTTGGGTTCATGTCTTGCTGGTTTCCAGTGTAGCTTAATACATATGTACATATTCAGGTGATGATGAATCCATCATGTTCGTCTGACAATAATAATAAATCATAAGGTCCCCTTTAAGGATGAATACAAAAGAAATAGCAACATTGTGTGAGTCTGCTCTTTTGTACATGATAATTCCTGTACTTATTGTTCTTTTAATGCAATATCCTATAAAATCCTACATGTTCCCATCCTTAGTACACACAACATATACTTTGAAATGAAAATCCCATTTCTCAATGAATACATTTTATTGTACAAAATGATTTATCACAAGTGAGAATCCTGCAGAATCTGACGAACCAACTTCCCCTGTGTACTTGAAAGTTCTCAGAATTTATTGAGGGCTTTGCACATGCCTTACCCTCCACCACTTCTCCTTATTAGTCTGGTTGATAAGCCACACAGCTGAAACAAAGGTTTCTCATCACATTCAGAGTGTCAACACCAACTAAACGTGTGGGAAACTTCACAAACAAGTATCTGCCTCGATGAATAGCATGTACATTGAATTTTAGTTGTGCTGCAGTGAATGTGATGTCCTCCTGAGGATCATTAATAATGCACTATTAACTGGACTCCTAATCACGTGGATTTATATATATATATAACAATAAGTCTTGATTTGTCATTTCAGTACATAGACTGTTTGCACTGTATGAACACCCCACATATTAAACCATATTCTCTGTAGGGGAACGTGGGCTTTCCACAGTATGAGACAACGAGTTAATTAGTCAGTTATAAATACAACTTATTCTCAGTTGTCGTGTTGAGCATCAGAAATATTTGAACCATATGAAGTCAGATATTACGACATCATAAAGATACAAGCATTCATGTATATATTTCACGTAACTCATATAACATAATGATAATAATGACATATTTGAACAGGTGAAAGTATGAACTTCATGTATTTTACACGCACAGAAACCGTAATGCTGACTTCTGCACATTATATCAGCCGTTACCTCCACAGTTACATAGCAATCATGAGTCTGTGTGTACATGCTAAATGATAACATAAGTGACAACACTTTCTGCTGAATGAAACGCATCATTTTTTATTTTATTTAACACACTTTACATGCATCCAATGGAAACACCAGCTAAGCAATACAAATGATGTACATGGTCCAGGCATGTGTTTTGTATCTTAAGAACAAATAATAAAATCTGGTGCCAGGAATCAGTTTAACATGAGATTAAATATTAAAGAGGATGTTTTTACTTTTATGTTGAGATGATTTTAACAAAGACACACAGTGCAGAGAAAGCACATATAAACATGATTAACTATTCCTCTTTAAAGAACGGAAGACCCTTAAGTATTAAGAGAAGATCTACACACATTGTGTAAGTGGCACACTAAGACTAATGAATACAGAACATATAACACAGTTGTCGTTCCATATCATCTTCTTCCTCTTCTGGCTCATGATGGATGTAACTCAACCACGCTGTTAACATAGTCCGCTTCTACTGCTTGCTGCAGCAGAAAGAGTTTTAGTTACTGCCAAGATGAACACAGATGCAACATGTCTTTTGTGTTACAGATGTGTCAGTGTCACAGGGCCTCACATTAGAGAACAGCAGACTGAACAATCCACCAACTAAATCAGGCCCTCAAAGAACATGTTAAACCTCACACACACACACACACACACACACACACACACACACACACACACACACGCACACACACACACACACACACACACACGCACACACACACGCGATAATGTTCGCCATATCATCTTTATAAGGTGATAACATGTCAATGTTGTGTTTACAGCTTGTTGGACTGCCCCTTAATAAATGAATGCAGGTTTAAAGCTGTTTTGACTTTGTGTTGTTTCAAACGTTCTTTATGTAGATTTAATTTTTGTCGGTATTCATTTCTGATGTTCTGTTTTTACGTATGAGTGAATGGAACCACTTTATAAAGAAATAATAATGAAATAGCTCTCCTCATCTCATATCTTACCTCCTGTGGTTTGGTGGAGCGTCTTGATCTAAACCAGCTGGATGAAAAAGAAGAATGAATGAATTTGTTGGTCACACTTTATAAGTCTATAATGCTTCATAAACATACTTTGTAATGCATTTTCTTTCATCACGGCATCATTATGCATTTGATGATGACATATAAGGTCCAGTATCATAATCATTTATAATTGCTGGTCACTCGCTGACATTTGCAAGGATAGTAGTGCATTATAATTCCCATAGCTGTAATACATTATCATTGTTTTAGAAAGCATTGTACTCACTGTTATAATACATTATAATGTGGTTATACGTTACTCTGTGGTTATTGTTTTGATTTCAGTGAACATTGTGTGTTGTTATTTAGTAGAATTAATGACATATTTCTTCACCTTTCTTGAAGCAAACAGTGCCCACTTAGAGTAACTTATAATCACATTATAATGCATCATTAAAAGATTATGATGTATTACAACAATGGGAGTTATAATACACTATGATCCTTGTAAATGTCAGTGAGTGACTAGCAGGTATGAAGTGTTGTACTTGACCTTATACGTCGTTGTAAAATGCTTTATAATGTGTATGATTATTGTCATCATCATCATGAATATTGATGGTGTATTATGCATTAATGCATTACAAATGTATTCATAATGTATTATAGACATGGGCTTAGAGAGTAGAAAGTGTTTTTTGGGGTTATTTTGTAATGACAGTGATCTGTCTCATACATTCCAACCACATTTAAAATGAGACCAGCTGGTGTGTATCTGCAGACGATCGTATCGTAGAAAAGTTTATCTCACCACTCAAAGATGACCAATGTGCTGACGAGCATTACGATTCCCAGGACCTTCACTATGACTTGAGCACCAACCCGTTGATCGCCTGCAACACAACAGCATGGTCACCTTCTGGAATGTTATGACTCCAAAACATCTCAAATCATAATTCCTGCAGCTACCTTCAAATACCAACTGACGTCCAGTCGATAGCTGAATGTCCAGCTCATTTCTGCATCCACAATAATACAATCTGCCTCCATCACTGCTGCTCACTTTAAAGCCATAAATCTGTTCATCAACTTTGATCAGTGTCAGTCTGCCATCATCGATCATGAACCACACAAAGGTGTCAATGGGAGGGTTTCCCCTGCAGGAGCAGGTCAGGTTCACCAAGCTGCCAACTGACACTAGATCAGTGGGACTGATGACCACTGAGGGTCAGGAAGACTTGGCACATATTGATGAGAAAAGTCAGCTGTCTTGCCATCTGCTTCAATCTTTATAAAACAAAGACTCACATGAAACACTGAGAGTGTTTCTCTCCTGCTCAGCTTGACTTCATACTGTATTTTGCAAACGTATATGTAAAACAATGCTGCGTCAATAATGTTTGCAGACGTGATGTTAGCCAACAATAACTGCTCCTAATTCACAGGATGTGATACAGTTCCGTGTTTACCTTTAATAGTCAGAAGGATCTCTGATGATGTTTGATTACCAAGCTCATTGGTGGCCACACAGTAATAAACTCCTCCATCAGTGACATTAAAGCTGTAAAAGTCTCCTTCAGATACATTGACGGGTCCATCTTTGCTGATCTTGAACCAGGTGAAGCGGCTGACGGGAGGATTGGCTCTGCTGGAGCAGGTCAGGTTCACCCAGCTACCTGCTGACACCGAACCTGGTGGACTGATGGACGCCGAGGTGTCCTTGGGAGCGTCTGAGGAGAATGTGACAGAGATGTGAGGAAAGAGAGCAGCATCAGAGCCTGAATGAGATCCTTAAGAGAGAAGAATCATCATGTGCTGACAGGATCCAATAACAAACACTTACATGAAACACTGAGAGTCGTTGTCTCCTCTGATGTCTTGACATCTTTTCCTTCATTCACAGGATATCTGGCAGAACAGGTGATGATGAATCCATCATGTTCGTCTGACAGAGTGATGATCTTCTGGATTTTAGTTGTGAAGGTTCGATCTGTGTTTTCCTCTGTCATGATGTGAGGGTCTTGTTGGAGGTTCCAGGTGAGTTTAGGAGGAGAGTGTGGACAGGGAGTGAAAGCTGAGCAGCTTATAGAGACAGACTCCTTCTCCTTCAGATCACCTGAGATCTCAATCCTGGGGCTTGGAGGAGAATCTGTGGTTTCAAATCAAATACAGATTGTACACTGAAGAACACAGCAACAAGACCAGGAGTCTACTGCCATGCTAGCAGTACTCTTCTACATTTGAGAGCAGAATATTGTACTTTTACTCCACTAACAGCTTTTGGATTGTTCCTTAATAAAAATAAAAGAACGTGTTTGTTCGGGGCTTCTTGTCATTTTTCTGATGTTTCTGAGTTGTTAACAGAAATCACTTTTTTTCTCCTTTCCTCTCTCATTAATCACCTCACGACCCCTCAGATTTATCTTGTGACCCTCTGTAGGGGTAACATGAAATGTAAACTTACACTAAGTAATGTAGATTTTCTAAAAAAAACTGAACTCATGAGACTTCCACTTTTTCAAGCGTTAAATGCAAAGGTCTGCATGAACAGGCAGCTTCATCATGGGACTATTAATAGTAGAGCACAAAAAAAAAATCCCATTAATATCCATGAAGTGTAAACATTTCATTCTCTGGTTGGTCTCTGTAGCAGATATTTACCTTCACATTGAAGGTTAGCTTCAACTGATATCACTTTTTATTCTAAACAATAACATCATAGACTGACTGATAAAAACCAAAACTCTCTTACCTCGAACTGTTATTTGAAGAGGATCACAAGAAGCTGTTGACCGAAATGGTCGGTTCTCAATCCTGAAGTAGTACCTGTCTGTGTATGATGTGATTAAACTGGAAAATAAAGTGGTGCAGTTTTTCTGACTCAGGTCTCCAGTTAGATTCATTGGATAGATGTTATCCTTCCTGCTACTGTTGAAAATCACATTATTTGGCTTTTGGCCAAAGTGATTGTCATTTTTAATCCACACTCCGAAGGTTGTTCTTGTGCTGTTGAATTCCTCTAGTTTATCACTGAAGTTACATGGGATTTGCAAACAAGATCCAGTCAGTGCTTCCATCTCTTGAGGTGCAGTAATGAATAGAGCTGGATCCCTATCACAATCAGCCAAAGCACCTGTGAAACAGACTAATGATCAACAGTGGTGAGTAACATGTGTAAATAAACAACAACAAAAACATGAAGAGAAATATACTCCAGCAGTAATATTTTGCATTGTGATCTTTTTTTTCCTTGAACAGTTTTTGTATTGATTCATTTTCTTGGTTTTACAACAACTATCCCCCACGAGGCCGACCCCAGTGGTGACCAAACCCGTCTATATCTCCAAATAACTAAGTCAGTCTCGTCTCAGTGACAAAAGAGCTGACGCAGAGAATACAGATTGTAACATTCACATGAATTTAGGGTAAAATGATATGTGTCAAATAGTAAATGATTCAAGAGGAATACAAGTGACTGAACCAAAAGCTCACCTGAGAGAAAGAAGACACTCAGTAACATGTTGGCTGTCACCGTTCTCACAGACCGGACTGCCATGACACTCATCACCTGGATTCACAAACACAACAGTGGATTTTACAAAGCGTTCAACATGCTCTGTACAACCACAAGTTCCTGTGTGTTAAGAGACCACCGCTCACAAGGCTGCAAATGCGTACGACTCAGAGTGTTAGATGAGAATAAAACCATGAGTGTTGTCTTACCAAAGAAGCCCACATCAACAAGAGAGTGACAAATAGATCCTTTGGTTGGTGGTTTTAAAGAGAAAATAATGATATTCATGAATTTCAACAGTCCAACTTCCCTTTTTTAGCTGTCGTAATTTAAAACCGAGACAACTTCCTTTGAATTAAGAACACAGAGCGAGTGCTGTTGTTTTTTTTATCAGAGTTCTTCCCTTAACTGCTCATATCCTGTGAGTCTATTTATTCTGAAATCTTTATATATTACATATATCCCAATAATTATAATAACAATAATAAGAACATGTAACAGCCAGTGACTTGAGTACAGTCACTGTGGATCACACTGAGCTTTATCTCTGTTGCTCTGCATCACAGGACTGATGAAACTCACAAACTATTATTTGTGTTGTTACAATTTCATCATTGAATAAATGACTTACCCCAATAGCTAAACATTCTGCTTCCTCTTCTCTCAAATATCTATTAAAATCTTCAAAAAGTACATTTGATAAACACCAGCAGACAAAAGGTCAGGATTATTCTGTTTTATATTTAAAAAGAAAAACATGAAAATGTCCCATCAAGGAGCCAGTTTCACACAGATTATTGCAGAAACTGTATCTGTTGTTGTTTTCCTTCATAAAGGAACATAGAGGGGAAAATACTGGAATCCATGAGAAGCAGAGGAAAAGGACTCGCCAAGCAGTCAGAACAATATAAGGCACTCAATGGCATGAATAATACGGAAAAGGCTCAGATGAGCAGCTACTCTTTACAACTCATTGATATTTTATCCACCCGTGAGTCCTGACACACAGTTTTGTTCTCTGTGCCTTTAAATATGAAAACAGAAGTTCAACAAGTAAAACGCTAGTCAGTCCTCTGGATGCTTCTGCATTGATGCTACAAGTAATCAGACAATTTGTTGATGAATAACTAGAATTAAATATATCATAACTAGAAGAAATAGAAATATTAAAGATATAGAAAGACTGTTTTCTACCATTTGATCCTAAAATGATTGATTGTAGCAGACATCAACTTACATTGGAGTGGGTGTTTTTCCTCAGTGCAGCCGTGCTGTCTGACCAGGTCAATGCAGAAGTCACAGGTCTATGAACCAAGATGGACTGTGAAAGGAAGGAGGAGTTAATAGAAGGTGGGTCAAAACATCACTGCTGGTGTTCCTGCAAATGGAAAATAAAGCTATAATTCACACACTTGTGTGCACATTTATACTACAACCACTGTTGTAATCTGAAAATACCACAACGTCCATTAATTTACCAGCCAATGATTAAATGAAAGTATTCTAAATGAAGAAATGACACATTTAGAGTCACAACAATGCATATTATGAGATGGAACTGATTATTTAAATTGTTAAGAGCTTGTTGCATACGTAGAGAAATACTCTCTCTCTCCTTGATTATTACATGCAGAAATAACTTTATTTAAAGTGGATGCATTTATTGAATATTATTCATGTTGAAATGAGAGTATTAGAATCTTTCTGTTCTTGAAAAATTGTTTTTCGTAACAGCACACTGATTAATCTAAATATTGTTACAAAGTCTTGTTTTTTTTAAATTGTTTTCAGTTTTTCTCTTATTTCCTGTTTTATTTTGGTATTCACTTATAGATACTTCACTTCCTTTCCTCGTGTGTTTCCCACCACTGTGATTACCTAACGCCCTGATCAGTTTCACCTGTGTCTAATAAACCTTCCTCGCTTGTGTATTCAGTGTGTGTGCTCTCTTTTGTCTGTTCATGTCTTTACTGGTTGAGGGATCATTTCTGGGTAGTTTTCTAGTATTTTGGACCTTGGTTCTGGATTCTGACTTTGACTCTATGGTGTTTTTGTACCATTGTCTTACTTCATTGGACAGTCTCCTGTGACATTTTGGTGTCGCTTGTCTGGTTTTTAACTCTGCTCCCCTGACTGTGAGCTCTTCAGAGCCCTGTGGCTCAGAGTCTCCTGGTAGGTGGCGTTGTTGGCTTTGTAGTAGAAGTCACTTTGTATTTAAATTGAACTGGTGTAATAAGATGCAGCCCGGCTATTGGCTGTTGTTCCCCGTTACAACATTTTTGCTGTATTTATGTTTTTGTCTATTTGCAGTTGGTGGTCATTACATTTTATGTCTTACTTGATATTAGTGTATTTACAGTAAAATGTCATATTTAGTACATATCTGGGTTGCACCTCAATGACCAAATTTAAAGCCCCTGAAAGCTTGGCATCAAATCTTAAGAATTTCTCCATATAATAGGATACATATTTATGACAGAATAAGCAACAATCATCATTTAGCTTTAATTATGAGTTTATCACTAAAACACTTCAACAACCCTGTCCATTGTCATCAAATTGTGATTCAAATGTTGCTCCTGATTGGTGACATCACCTCTTCTAAAATGCAGCAAGAACCAACTTGGATGATTCTTTTTCGTGTGAAATGAAAAAAACTTACATTTTTGTAAAAGCGTATTCATAAGTCACTGATCACACTGTATGAATTTGATCAACAGCACACATGAATGTACTGCAACATTTTTTTAAATCTCTAAAAGGAAGCTGAAAAATGTTACAACTGCAACGTTTAATTTATTAAATTCAACTCTTCAAACAAGTGGACTGATCACAGTACAGTGGGAAACTAAAGTGAAAATGTTTATCTCTTATTCATCCATAATTGAGTGACAAGTTTGTCTTTTATTCATGAATTTCTTCTTGCTGACCACAAAAGAGCCATGTGAAGAAAAAGGAAATGCAACAAAATAATTGTTTTGGCTTGCATTATGACACTACAAACACATAATATTGAGATTTGTTTGGCTTGCTTGTACTACAGAGTGATAGTTTGTAGCGTGCAAGATCATTTTTGCTGTTTATTGTAACTGCCAAAACTCAAAAACTGTTAATTGTGGCATTGAAACAGCTACTCATGTATTAAAGTGCAAAAATGAAAAACCTTCACATGCAGAAACAATGACTGTAAGTCATCTTTGGTTTAGCTGTAATAATTAAACACAGATCCATTTATGATGAAGAAATATGACGCATGTTACGTGAACAAATCAGCCATCCATGTGTGGCGAAAAGGAATTTAGAGACCCATCAACACCTCACGTATTGATAAAAAATGTTCAAAATGTCCCACTTTAAATATATTGCAAAGAACTGAAGAAAATATGTCCTTGTAAGAATAACAACAGAATATTTGTTGAATAAAAGTTCATGTCCATGCACTCGTTTTCACTTCAACACTTGAGCGTAGAGATCCTCTGGGCTGTCAGCAGTCTGTGTGAAGCTCTTTACTGTCTTGGACACTTTGACCTGTGCATACAGTGTGTCTTGCTGCTGTCCACTGTCCTGCACCGAGGCCGAGGACGGTTCAGGTCTCCAGTTGGAGAAGTTAATCTCTCCGTAATGGATCTCTCCTGTTTCTGTTTCTGTTACTCTGGCTGGCTGTTGAACAGCTGGCTCCTCCGCTGTTAGGCTCTGTGATAAATGGACCAAACAAGAAATGTTGTGAAGCACCTTCATCTATTTCCTTCACTTCACCTCATTTGTCTCTCACTCAGCTCCCACTGCTATAAGACAGCGACAATCATCCAAATAACCAGCTTTTAATGGACACAACAATAGAAACCCTTATTGCTATGGCAGTGGATTATTAATGTGAGTTTCTAACAGGATGTTTCATCTTCCTGTGTGTCTCCACATTTAGTCCCTAATGAGTAACCTGTTCAGTCCAGATCTCAAGAGTGCAGACAGTATGACTAGTTAGAAACATGCTCATAACACATAATTATCTAAAGTATTTAAGTTGTTTCCTACCTGTGTCTGTTGTGAAGTTGAACGTTTTGACTTGAACAACCTGAAAGACACATGAGAGCTGTCAGCTTCATTTTTCTGTGTAATAATAAAGTGCTTTAAGTGCAATTTAGAAACCGTCATTAGAAACAGAAACAGTCAACAATTAATAATACAGTACAAAAAGAGGAAATAGCTAAAAGCAAGTCATTTCACAGCATTGTTTGAGACCACCACATTATTCCTGCTTGTATAAGACACTTCTGATGCTTTAAAAGTGAATAAAAGAGTTTTGAGTCTGAGTATTGAAACTAAATGTGCTTGAAGTGTTCACTCATTCTGGACATCTGGCGGCCACTTCTTGTACTAACTGGTCTAAAGGTCTAAAGGTTTAGTTCAGACTGGTTTTACATTTGAAGACAGTGATCTCAGGTTTCTTACACTGATTTGTCAACATTAGGTTCAAAGATCTTTAATGACATTCAACATTTACATAACTTAGACTCCCAATTAGGGAATCAAGTTGGGTGATATTGACAAACTCTCAAAAAAATAAATGTGTCATCGGCATAAAAATGAATCTCTGTGTTCTGCATGTGTATATTATGACCTTGAGGCAGCGTGTAGACACAACAGTATGGCCCAGGTATAGAACCCTGAGGAACGCCACAAATACACTTTTGACTTTAAATAATCAGTTGAAACAAAAAGATATGAAAATAAATCAGACTCAGAGATTTTGATCAGTTGAAGACATTCATTCAAAATAGAATAATACAGTACAAAATGTCAGAGGTGTAAAAAAAAAGAGCTAATACTAACAAATCACAGATTACAATGAGAAGAATATCTGTACAAAAATACAATCATTTTGAGTGGATACATCTGGATATGAACTTGATTTGAGGTACTTACCAAATGGCAACACCCGCACAGATGAGTACAATGATTCCTCCAACAACTGCGACCCATGGTGACAAACTTTCAAGCTGTTCTCCTACAGAAACAAAACATTATAAGTGACCAAGTCAAGTTAAGAAGAATGCTCAGCTTGACTTCATACAGTATTTTGCAAACGTATATTTAAAATGCTGCGTCACTAATGTTTGCAGACGTGATGTTAGCCAACAATAACTGCTCCTAATTCACAGGATGTGATACAGTTCTGTGTTTACCTTTAATAGTCAGAAGGATCTCTGATGATGTTTGATTACCAAGCTCATTGGTGGCCACACAGTAATAAACTCCTCCATCAGTGACATTAAAGGTGTAAAGGTCTCCTTCAGATACATTGACGGGTCCATCTTTGCTGATCTTGAACCAGGTGAAGCGGCTGACGGGAGGATTGGCTCTGCTGGAGCAGGTCAGGTTCACCCAGCTACCTGCTGACACCGAACCTGGTGGACTGATGGACGCCGAGGTGTCCTTGGCAGCGTCTGAGGAGAATGTGACGGAGATGTGAGGAAAGAGAGCAGCATCAGAGCCTGAATGAGATCCTTAAGAGAGAAGAATCATCATGTGCTGACAGGATCCAATAACAAACACTTACATGAAACACTGAGAGTCGTTGTCTCCTCTGATGTCTTGACATCTTTTCCTTCATTCACAGGATATCTGGCAGAACAGGTGATGATGAATCCATCATGTTCGTCTGACAGAGTGATGATCTTCTGGATTTTAGTTGTGAAGGTTCGATCTGTGTTTTCCTCTGTCATGATGTGAGGGTCTTGTTGGAGGTTCCAGGTGAGTTTAGGAGGAGAGTGTGGACAGGGAGTGAAAGCTGAGCAGCTTATAGAGACAGACTCCTTCTCCTTCAGATCACCTGAGATCTCAATCCTGGGGCTTGGAGGAGAATCTGTGGTTTCAAATCAAATACAGATTGTACACTGAAGAACACAGCAACAAGACCAGGAGTCTACTGCCATGCTAGCAGTACTCTTCTACATTTGAGAGCAAAATATTGTACTTTTACTCCACTAACAGCTTTTGGATTATGATTCCTTGTTAAAAAAAGAAGAACGTGTTTGTTCGGGGCTTCTTGTCATTTTTCTGATGTTTCTGAGTTGTTAACAGAAATCACTTTTTTTCTCCTTTCCTCTCCCATTAATCACCTCACGACCCCTCAGATTTATCTTGTGACCCTCTGTAGGGGTAACATGAAATGTAAACTTACACTAATTAATGTAGATTTTCTAAAAAAATACTGAACTCATGAGACTTCCCCTTTTTCAAGCGTTAAATGCAAAGGTCTGCATGAACAGGCAGCTTCATCATGGGACTATTAATAGTAGAGCACAAAAAATATTCTATTGATCCATGAAGTGTAAACATTTCATTCTCTGGTTGGTCTCTGTAGCAGATATTTACATTCACATTGAAGGTTAGCTTCAACTGACATCACTTTTTATTCTAAACAATAACATCATAGACTGAGTGATAAAAACCAAAACTCTCTTACCTCGAACTGTTATTTGAGGAGGATCACATTCAGCTGTTGCCAGAAATGGTCGGTTCTCAATCCTGAAGTAGTACGTGTCTGTGTATGATGTGTTTAAACTGGAAAATAAAGTGGTGCAGTTTCTCTGACTCAGGTCTCCAGTTAGATTCATTGGATAGATGTTATCCTTCCTGCTACTGTTGAAAATCACATTATTTGGCCTTTGGCCAAAGTAAGGGTCATTTTTAATCCACACTTCGAAGGTTGTTCTTGTGTTGAATCCCTCCTCTGGTTTACCAGTGAAGTTACATGGGATTTGCAAACAAGATCCAGTCAGTGCTTCCATCTCTTGAGGTGCAGTAATGAATAGATTTAGATTCGGAATACAATCAGCCAAAGCACCTGTGAAACAGACTAATGATTAACAGTGGTGAGTAACGTGCAAAAAAACAAAAAACATGAAGAGAAATATACTTCAGCAGTAATATTTTGCATTTTGGTCTTTTTTTCCCTGAACAGTTTTTGTATTGATTAATTTTCTTGGTTTTACAACAACTATCCCCCACGAGGCCGACCCCAGTGGTGACCAAACCCGTCTATATCTCCAAATAATTCAGTCAGTCTCGTCTCAGTGACAAAAGAGCTGACGCAGAGAACACAGATTGTAACATTCACATGAATTTAGGGTAAAATGATATGTGTCAAATAGTAAATGATTCAAGAGGAATACAAGTGACTGAACCAAAAGCTCACCTGAGAGAAAGAAGACACTCAGTAACATGTTGGCTGTCACCGTTCTCACAGACCGGACTGCCATGACAGACACGAGATCAATGATAACGCATTTACATCTCTCCCTCTCTCCTCACTCTCACAGTTTGAGCCACTAACCTTTGAGGTAAAAACTCCAGCAACAATAGTGCTGCTGCTGAGCTCCCCAGAGGAGGACATCCTAGTCAAAGCCTGTGAAGCGATCCACATATTTGCAGAAAAAGGTGCAGTAGACTACCCACGGAAAAAAACGCTACATATTAGCTTTTTTTCTGTGAGCAAACATGCAGCTGAAAACCACAAAATGTACTAAATGTCTTATCTTATTTCCTGCTTATTTCCCATGATATCCGTCATCTAATTCATTCGATTATATGCTCATGAACCACTTGCATAGTATATATTTTATATATCAAGAGCTGAAATAAAACAATCAACATGTAATAATATTATATGTATATTACTATTATAGACACCCCCTGTTTTAGCTTCTAATGTGTTTATCTTCACTACTTCACTGACACATAGTAAATGCTATACAGGTCTGTTTGCCACCGTGCTTAATGTCTCTGCTCATGGTCTCCCCCTGTTGTTAGGAGATGAGAACAAGGTTTGTCTGCTGGGACTGGGGGCATTGGAGCCTCTCTGTCAGCTCATCACTCACATCAACAAGCTGATCAGACGCAACGCCTTCATGGCCCTGGGCATCATGGCCAACAACGGTGTGTCAGACAACATATAACAAAATCAATGCAGAAGAGCCTTTTGAGCCTGTTGGTGGCTTACAGTACAATTGATTTGACGTCCTGACCATCTATGTGCTTGTCAGGCAATTGAGTGCTTAGAGATTTGTCAACTGGCTAGAATTCACTGTTTTGTTGACTTACAGACTGAGAGACTGATGGGTTTGCTGACTAAATAAGTTATTAACTTTGTTTCATATTTCCATTGAAAGGTGATGTAAGGATTGCTCTGAAAAAAATAGATGTCATTCCATCAATCATTGACAAACTGTCCCTTGAAGGTGAGTAATTTGGATCTCGAGATGAATAGACTTAGAAATAGATATAATAAAAGAAACAAACAATGTCATTTTCTTTCCTATTCAAGAAGATGTAGTTGTCCATGAGTTTGCAACACTGTGCCTGGCCTCTCTGTCAGTGGATTTCGTCTGTAAGGTCCGGATCTTTGACAACAAGGGCCTGCCACCTCTAATCCAGCTCTTATCCAGTCCAGACCCTGATGTCAGCAAGAACTCACTAGAGATCATCTTTAACCTGGTTCAGGTGACTCAGAGGAGGTTACAAGGCTATGTGGTTATAAGGTTTTTCATTTTAGTCAAATAGAAGTTACATTTATCAGTATCTTAAAAGCCACTAAACGCATCACGGTGTGTTTTGTAAAATATATTCTTGAGATGGATGAAATTCAAACGGTTTCATTATTCTCTTTTGACTTTTGTATCCGTGTTGTAATGTATGCATGAAGGACCACCAAAGCCGTCTGGCAGTGCGTGAGTTGGGAGGGATCCCTCCACTTCTGGATCTGTTGAAGTCGGACTTCCCTGTCATTCAGCAGTTGGCTATAAAGACACTGCAGAATGTCACCACTGATAAAGATGCATGCAACACCTTAAGGGAAGAGCAAGGATTTGAGAAGCTCATGGATATCCTCAGCAACATGGTAGGTCTTTGTGTGCATGTGTCTGAGAGACAGAACAAATGCTTATGTATGTCTTCATCCTGCCCTTTAGTCCTAGGTAATGAAAACAAGAAGACAAAATATGGATAGGGTTATAGCTGTCTGTATGCAGTGTATGTTTGCACCATTAGCTGAAAATGGTTCCCTTTGAATGAACACTGTCTGAACTCCTAATGCCTCTATATCCTCGACTACATCCTCTGTCTCCTATCTATCTTTTTATTTCTTACAGGAATTCAGAGACCTTCACGCTGTGGCCTTACGGGTAGTTGCTAACTGTATGAGTGACAGTGAGAGTTTACAGCTGATCCAGAATGGTGGAGGATTAACAAGGCTGATGGAGTGTGTTCTCGCCCCCAATATGCCTGAAATCCAGTCCAACGCTGTGAAATGCATCGCCAGGGTTGCTCAGAGCTGTAAGCACAGAAGGAGACAAGAGATAATATTTTTTTTCATTGCTTTCCAGCTATAGGTTTGGAAGTCAAGCGGGTGTAACAGTTAATCCGTGTGTTTTCTGTGTTTATTTCATCGTATTTTGAATACACACGTGTAGCTGAGAATCGCGAACTGCTCAATGAGCAGAATGAGCAGAATGTGCCTGTAGGACTTCTGTCTGTAGCGGACATCAGCGTGAAAACAGCTGCCTGCCAGGCTGTGTCCGCCATGAGCTTCCACCTAGCCAGCAAAGACAGCTTCAGAGACCTGGGTACATACGTGCACATTCGCACAAGCACCTTAACATCATACACTCTTAACGATGCCGTGTGAATGAGTTGGATTTATGTGTGTTTCAGGTGGGATCCCTGCAGTTGTACGGTTGCTGAGCAATGACAGTTTGGTGCTTAGAGAGGCAGCAACCCAGGCCCTCTCTAACCTCACACATAGCAACCAGCTCAACGCATTGTGAGTGACAGACAACCTGTTACATAATGCAAATGAGACCCCTACAGTTAGTTACTCAAAAAGGACCGAGACAATTAACAGTTTCAGGGTCTGAATAATGATATGTGCAACTTGCTGCCAAATGTGTAAAACATTAAGTGATGAGTTTGCAGTCTAAAACCGGGTATTTGAAGGTGGTATTTTAAAGTTGAGCAGTGTGCCTTCCTGTCTGCTATTTCACAAATGATTTAATGCTTCATCTTTCTTCTCATGGTTCTTACTGACTGAATATATCTACCTATCTTCTTTCCCTTTCTCCATTTCATCTTCCACCTTTTTATTCCCCCGACAAATCATCCCTTTACCCTTCGTCTCTTACTGTCTGACATATTTCAGCATTACTGTCTCCTTAAGTTCTCGGGACATTAAACTCCACCTCCCATCCTTAATTCCCTCACTTCCTTACTCTTAATGTTTGATTTCCCTTAAACTCCACTTATTTGTGCAAATCACACAAATGACACACACTTTACCTTCTACGTTGTATACTTTGAGACTGCATGTAGTCTGTAGGTTTGCAGTAAATCTCCCATCCATTTCTGTGGTATCTGCAGTGCAGTGTACGAGGCAGAAGGCCATGAGATCCTTGTCCAGCAGCTGTATGGAAGCTGTCCCAGGACTGTGGCCAATTCTGCTGCCACCCTTGGCAACATGGCGGAACAGGAGGTCATCCGCTGCAGTGTCTTGTCACATGGAGCCATACAAGCTCTGGTGGAGCCCTTGAAGTCCACAGATAGACAGGTCCTGGTCAACTCCACGCTGTGCCTGGCAGTATTGGCCTGCGATACGGAAGCTAGGGCAGAGGTGGGTGTTTGTGTGTGTCTAATGACAGTTTAGACTCCTGCCTTGCTGTCATATTTGTGAATTACAATGAAATTTTGAGATGTTTTGCATAAAGAAAATATCAGTTAATGGTACCAATACTGGTTTGACTGTTCCTGTTTTTATTCTTAACAGTAAAATGTATAAAACTTAAAAACAATGTTAATTATAAACAATAGTTTCTTATGAATTTTCCAAGAATAGTTTATATGCTTTCCCTGACCACCTAAAATTCACTCCTTGTTCATAGCTACTAAGCGCAAGAGGCCTTCACCCACTGGTCAATTTGCTGCAAACCTATGATAAGGAGGTGTTGCGCAATGCATGCTGGGCTATCAATGTCTGTGCCAGTGATGTGCCCACTGCTGTGGAGATGTGCAAATTTGGGTAAGACACTGAGATGACAGCCAACTATTACATCAAACATGACTGATGTCATGTAGAACTTTGATGAGTGTTTTAAAGTTACAGCGACACAAAAGGTGTAGCGTCTTCAAGCCAATTTAGAGTAGTCTCTAAAATAGCCAGTAGATGGCAGTATAGGACAGTATTATGTATGGCTCCGACATAAAGTACTGGTCCTTTTGTTTATATGAGAGTGTGTGTTTGTTAGTGCGTGCATTTTTATATTTATCACCAATGTCTGAATATCTGTTTGTGTGTGTCTTAGTGCCTTGGAAATGCTTCAGCAAATCAACCAATCAGTGACTCGAAGAAGCAGTTTCAGCAAGTTGGCCATGATCAGCCTGCTTAACTTCAATTTGTCTGTCAAATACAGCCTGACAGGTCATTTGGCCTCCACTGAAGTTATTAGTGAGGGCTTCTATGATGCCGGGAAGGTGTGTATATCTATGTATGTATGTATACTATTGAAATGGATGTGAAACGGAGGTCACTTAAGGAATATGAGTCCAATTCAAATAAATTACTGTTGTCAAATCTAAAAGAAAATACTGTAGCAAAGGATAGTTTGACATGTCTTGTACATCACATCTCTCTCTGTTAGGTTCCTGCAGGTCAGAGGATTCTGACTTTAAAGGAACTGTCCGAGCAGCCTGTCAACAAGCAACGGCCCATCATTGTTGTCAATGCTGCAACAGAGTATGTTTTCTTGATTTTCTGTGATTCATTAAGTTTTGAAAAAAATAGAACTAAACATTGTTTATTATTAATATGCATCAGATTCCAACACAGTTAAAAAAAAGTTTAGACAGAGGTTTTTGAAAATATATCCAGGAACTCCCATAATATATCCAGGAACTCCCATAAAACAATTTGTTGATGAATAACTAGAATTAAATATATCATAACTAGAAGAAATAGAAATATTAAAGATATAGAAAGACAGTTTTCTACCATTTACCATTTGATCCTAAAATGATTGATTGTAGCAGACATCAACTTACATTGGAGTGAGTGTTTTTTCCTCAGTGCAGCCGTGCTGTCTGACCAGGTCAATGCAGAAGTCACAGGTCTATGAACCAAGATGGACTGTGAAAGGAAGGAAGAGTTAATAGAAGGTGGGTCAAAACATCACTGCAGGTGTTCCTGCAAATGGAAAATTAAGCTATAATTCTTAAGAGCTTGCATGCGTAGAGAAATACTCTCTCTCTCCTTGATTATTACATGCAGAAATAACTTTGTTTGTAGTGGATTTAATAATAGTACACTGATTAATCTAAATATTGTTACAAAGTCTTGTTTTTTTTTATTGTTTTCAGTTTTTCTCTTATTTCCTGTTTTATTTTGGTATTCACTTATAGATACTTCACTTCCTGTCCTCGTGTGTTTCCCGTCACTGTGATTACCTAACCGGCCCTGATCAGTTTCACCTGTGTCTAATAAACCTTCCTCGCTTGTGTATTCAGTGTGTGTGCTCTCTTTTGTCTGTTCATGTCTTTACTGGTTGAGGGATCATTTCTGGGTAGTTTTCTAGTATTTTGGACCTTGGTTCTGGATTCTGACTTTGACTCTATGGTGTTTTTGTACCATTGTCTTACTTCATTGGACAGTCTCCTGTGACATTTTGGTGTCGCTTGTCTGGTTTTTAACTCTGCTCCCCTGACTGTGAGCTCTTCAGAGCCCTGTGGCTCAGAGTCTCCTGGTAGGTGGCGTTGTTGGCTTTGTAGTAGAAGTCACTTTGTATTTAAATTGAACTGGTGTAATAAGATGCAGCCCGGCTATTGGCTGTTGTTCCCCGTTACAACATTTTTGCTGTATTTATGATTTTGTCTATTTGCAGTTGATGGTCATTACATTTTATGTCTTACTTGATATTAGTGTATTTACAGTACAATGTCATATTTAGTACATATCTGGGTTGCAACTCAATGACCAAATTTAAAGCCCCTGAAAGCTTGTTATCAAATCTTAAGAATTTCTCCATATAATAGGATACATATTTATGACAGAATAAGCAACAATCATCATTTAGCTTTAATTATGAGTTTAACACAAACACTTCAACAACCGCGTCACTTGTCATCAAATTGTGATTCAAATGTTGCTCCTGATTGGTGACATCACCTCTTCCAAAATACAGCCTTTGGTTTAGCTGTAATAATTAAACACAGATCCATTTATGATGAAGAAATATGACGCATGTTACGTGAACAAATCAGCCATCCATGTGTGGCGAAAAGGAATTTAGAGACCATAAACATCTCACGTATTGATAAAAAATTTTCAAAATGTCCCACTTTAAATATATTGCAAAGAACTGAAGAAAAGATGTCCTTGTAAGAATAACAACAGAATATTTGTTGAATAAAATGTCATGTCCATGCACTCGTTTTCACTTCAACACTTGAGCGTAGAGATCCTCTGGGCTGTCAGCAGTCTGTGTGAAGCTCTTTACTGTCTTGGACACTTTGACCTGTGCATACAGTGTGTCTTGCTGCTGTCCACTGTCCTGCACCGAGGCCGAGGACGGTTCAGGTCTCCAGTTGGAGAAGTTAATCTCTCCGTAATGGATGTCTCCTGTTTCTGTTTCTGTTGCTCTGGCTGGCTCTTGAACAGCTGGCTCCTCCGCTGTTAGGCTCTGTGATAAATGGACCAAACAAGAAATGTTGTGAAGCACCTTCATCTATTTCCTTCACTTCACCTCATTTGTCTCTCACTCAGCTCCCACTGCTATAAAACAGTGACAATCATCCAAATAACCAGCTTTTAATGGACACAACAATAGAAACCCTTATTGCTATGGCAGTTGATGGTTAATGTGGGTTTCTAACAGGATGTTTCATCTTCCTGTTTGTCACCACATTTAGTCCCTAATGAGTAACCTGTTCAGTCCAGATCTCAAGAGTGCAGACAGTATGACTAGTTAGAAACATGCTCATAACACATAATTATCTAAAGTATTTAAGTTGTTTCCTACCTGTGTCTGTTGTGAAGTTGAACGTTTTGACTTGAACAACCTGAAAGACACACGAGAGCTCTCAGCTTCATTTTTCTGTGTAATAATAAAGTGCTTTAAGTGCAATTTAGAAACCGTCATTAAGAACAGAAACAGTCAACAATTAATAATACAGTACGAAAAGAGGAAATAGCTAAAAGCAAGTCATTTCACAGCATTGTTTGAGACCACCACATTATTCCTGCTTGTATAAGACACTTCTGATGCTTTAAAAGTGAATAAAAGAGTTTTGAGTCTGAGTATTGAAACTAAATGTGCTTGAAGTGTTCACTCATTCTGGACATCTAGCGGCCACTTCTTGTACTAACTGGTCTAAAGGTCTAAAGGTTTAGTTCAGACTGGTTTTACATTTGAAGACAGTGATCTCAGGTTTCTTACACTGATTTGTCAACATTAGGTTCAAAGATCTTTAATGACATCCAACATTTAATTAACTTAGACTCCCAATTAGGGAATCAAGTTGGGTGATATTGACAAACTCTCAAAAAAATAAATGTGTCATCTGCATGAAAATGAATCTCTGTGTTCTGTATGTGTATATTATGACCTTGAGGCAGCGTGTAGACACAACAGTATGGCCCAGGTATAGAACCCTGAGGAACGCCACAAATACACCTTCGACTTTAAATAATCAGTTGAAACAAAAAGATATGAAAATAAATCAGACTCAGAGATTTTGATCAGTTGAAGACATTCATTCAAAATAGAATAATACAGTACAAAATGTCAGAGGTGTAAAAAAAAAGAGCTAATACTAACAAATCACAGATTACAATGAGAAGAATATCTGTACAAAAATACAATCATTTTGAGTGGATACATCTGGATATGAACTTGATTTGAGGTACTTACCAAATGGCAACACCCGCACAGATGAGTACAATGATTCCTCCAACAACTGCGATCCATGGTGACAAACTTTCAAGCTGTTCTTCTACAGAAACAAAACATTATAAGTGACCAAGTCAAGTTAAGAAGAATGCTCAGCTTGACTTCATACAGTATTTTGCAAACGTATATTTAAAATGCTGCGTCACTAATGTTTACAGACGTGATGTTAGCCAACAATAACTGCTCCTAATTCACAGGATGTGATACAGTTCCGTGTTTACCTTTAATAGTCAGAAGGATCTCTGATGTTTGATTACCAAGCTCATTGGTGGCCACACAGTAATAAACTCCTTCATCAGTGACATTAAAGCTGTAAAAGTCTCCTTCAGATACATTGACGGGTCCATCTTTGCTGATCTTGAACCAGGTGAAGCTGCTGACGGGAGGATTGGCTCTGCTGGAGCAGGTCAGGTTCACCCAGCTACCCGCTGACACCAAACCTGGTGGACTGATGGACGCCGAGGTGTCCTTGGGAGCGTCTGAGGAGAATGTGACGGAGATGTGAGGAAAGAGAGCAGCATCAGAGCCTGAACGAGATCCTTAAGAGAGAAGAATCATCATGTGCTGACAGGATCCAACAACAAACACTTACATGAAACACTGAGAGTCGTTGTCTCCTCTGATGTCTTGACATCTTTTCCTTCATTCACAGGATATCTGGCAGAACAGGTGATGATGAATCCATCATGTTTGTCTGACAGAGTGATGATCTTCTGGATTTTAGTTGTGAAGGTTCGATCTGTGTTTTCCTCCATCATGATGTGAGGGTCTTGTTGGAGGTTCCAGGTGAGTTTAGGAGGAGAGTGTGGACAGGGAGTGAAAGCTGAGCAGCTTATAGAGACAGACTCCTTCTCCTTCAGATCACCTGAGATCTCAGTCCTGGGGCTTGGAGGAGAATCTGTGGTTTCAAATCAAATACAGATTGTACACTGAAGAACACAGCAACAAGACCAGGAGTCTACTGCCATGCTAGCAGTACTCTTCTACATTTGAGAGCAAAATATTGTACTTTTACTCCACTAACAGCTTTTGGATTGTTCCTTATTAAAAAAAGAAGAACGTGTTTGTTCGGGGCTTCTTGTCATTTTTCTGATGTTTCTGAGTTGTTAACAGAAATCACTTTTTTTCTCCTTTCCTCTCCCATTAATCACCTCACGACCCCTCAGATTTATCTTGTGACCCTCTGTAGGGGTAACATGAAATGTAAACTTACACTAATTAATGTAGATTTTGTACATCAATGATGGTAAATTGTCAAAAATAAAAGTCATGACGCTTTTTCAAGCGTTAGATGCAAAGGTCTGCATGAACAGGCAGCTTCATCATGGGACTATTAATAGTAGTGCACAAAACAAATTCCATTAATATCCATGAAGTGTAAACATTTCATTCTCTGGTTGGTCTCTGTAGCAGATATTTACATTCACATTGAAGGTTAGCTTCAACTGACATCACTTTTTATTCTAAACAATAACATCATAGACTGACTGATGAAAACCAAAACTCTCTTACCTCGAACTGTTATTTGAAGAGGATCACAAGAAGCTGTTGCCAGAAATGGTCGGTTCTCAATCCTGAAGTAGTACGTGTCTGTGTATGATGTGATTAAACTGGAAAATAAAGTGGTGCAGTTTTTCTGACTCAGGTCTCCAGTTAGATTCATTGGATAGATGTTATCCTTCCTGCTACTGTTGAAAATCACATTATTTGGCCTTTGGCCAAAGTAAGGGTCATTTTTAATCCACACTCCGAAGGTTGTTCTTGTGCTGAATCCCTCCTCTGGTTTACCACTGAAGTTACATGGGATTTGCAAACATGATCCAGTCAGTGCTTCCATCTCTTGAGGTGCAGTAATGAATAGAGCTGGATTCTTATCACAATCAGCCAAAGCACCTGTGAAACAGACTAATGATTAACAGTGGTGAGTAACATGTGTAAAAAACAACAACAAAAACATGAAGAGAAATATACTTCAGCTGTAATATTTTGCATTTTGGTCTTTTTTTCCCTGAACAGTTTTTGTATTGATTAATGTTTTTGGTTTTACAACAACTATCCCCCACGAGGCCGACCCCAGTGGTGACCAAACCCGTCTATATCTCCAAATAACTAAGTCAGTCTCGTCTCAGTAACAAAAGAGCTGACGCAGAGAACACAGATTGTAACATTCACATGAATTTAGGGTAAAATGATATGTGTCAAATAGTAAATGATTCAAGAGGAATACAAGTGACTGAACCAAAAGCTCACCTGAGAGAAAGAAGACACTCAGTAACATGTTGGCTGTCACCGTTCTCACAGACCGGACTGCCATGACACTCATCACCTGGATTCACAAACACAACAGTGGATTTTACAAAGCGTTCAACATGCTCTGTACAACCACAAGTTCCTGTGTGTTAAGAGACCACCGCTCACAAGACTGCAAATGTGTACGACGCAGAGTGTTAGATGAGAATAAAACCATGAGTGTTGTCTTACCAAAGAAGCCCACATCAACAAGAGAGTGACAAATAGATCCTTTGGTTGGTGGTTTTAAAGAGAAAATAATGATATTCATGAATTTCAACAGTCCAACAATCCAACTTCCCTTTTTTAGCTGTCGTAATTTAAAACCGAGACAACTTACTTTGAATTAAGAACACAGAGTGAGTGCAATTTTATTTTTTATCAGAGTTATTACAATTTCATCATTGAATAAATGATTTACCCCAATAGCTAAACATTCTGCTTCCTCTTCTCTCAAATATCTATTAAAATCTTTAAAAAGTACATTTGATAAACACCAGCAGACAAAAGGTCAGGATTATTCTGTTTTATATTTAAAAAGAAAAACATGAAAATGTCCCATCAAGGAGCCAGTTTCACACAGATTATTGCAGAAACTGTATCTGTTGTTGTTTTCCTTCATAAAGGAACATAGAGGGGAAAATACTGGAATCCTTGAGAAGCAGAGGAAAAGGACTCGCCAAGCAGTCAGAACAATATAAGGCACTCAATGGCATGAATCATACGGAAAAGGCTCAGATGAGCAGCTACTCTTTACAACTCATTGATATTTTATCCACCCGTGAGTCCTGACACACAGTTTTGTTCTCTGTGCCTTTAAATATGAAAACAGAAGTTCAACAAGTAAAACGCTAGTCAGTCCTCTGGATGCTTCTGCATTGATGCTACAAGTAATCAGACAATTTCTTTATGAATAATCAGAATTAAATATATCATAACTAGAATAAATAGAAATATTAAAAGATATAGAAAGACTGTTTTCTACCATTTGCCATTTGATCCTAAAATGATTGATTGTAGCAGACATCAACTTACATTGGAGTGAGTGTTTTTCCTCAGTGCAGCCGTGCTGTCTGACCAGGTCAATGCAGAAGTCACAGGTCTATGAACCAAGATGGACTGTGAAAGGAAGGAGGAGTTAATGGAAGGTGGGTCAAAACATCACTGCAGGTGTTCCTGCAAATGGCAAATAAAGCTATAATTCACACACTTGTGTGCACATTTGTACTACAACCACTGCTGTAATCTGAAAATACCTCAACGTCCATTAATTTACCAGCCAATGATTAAATGAAAGTATTCTAAATGAAGAAATGACACATTTAGAGTCACGACAATGCATATTATGAGATGGAACTGATTATTTAAATTGTTAAGAGCTTGCATGCGTAGAGAAACACTCTCTCTCTCCTTGATTATTACATGCAGAAGTAACTTTATTTATAGTGGATGCATTTATTGAATATTGTTCAAGTTGAAATTAGATTATTAGGATCTTTCTGTTATTGAAAAAGGTTTTTATTCTCTGGATTCTGACTTTGACTCTACATGGTGTTTTTGTACCATTGTCTCACTTCATTGGACAGTCTCCTGTGAACTTTTGTGTTTTTGTCATCTTAAAACATTTACATGCACCTGCACTTTTCATCTGAGTCGTGTGTTTTGGGTTCATGTCTTGCTGGTTTCCAGTGTAGCTTAATACATATGTACATATTCAGGTGATGATGAATCCATCATGTTCGTCTGACAATAATAATAACTCATAAGGTCCCCTTTCAGGATGAATACAAAAGAAATAGCAACATTGTGTGAGTCTGCTCTTTTGTACATGATAATTCCTGTACTTATTGTTCTTTTAATGCAATATCCTATAAAATCCTACATGTTCCCATCCTTAGTACACACAACATATACTTTGAAATGAAAATCTCATTTCTCAATGAATACATTTTATTGTAGAAAATGATTTATCACAAGTGAGAATCCTGCAGAATCCGACTAACCAACTTCCCCTGTGTACTTGAAAGTTCTCAGAATTTATTGAGGGCTTTGCACATGCCTTACCCTCCACCACTTCTCCTTATTAGTCTGGTTGATAAGCCACACAGCTGAAACAAAGGTTTCTCATCACATTCAGAGTGTCAACACCAACTAAACGTGTGGGAAACTTCACAAACAAGTATCTGCCTCGATGAATAGCATGTACATTGAATTTTAGTTGTGCTGCAGTGAATGTGATGTCCTCCTGAGGATCATTAATAATGCACTATTAACTGGACTCCTAATCACGTGGATTTATATATATATATATATAACAATAAGTCTTGATTTGTCATTTCAGTACATAGACTGTTTGCACTGTATGAACACCCCACATATTAAACCATATTCTCTGTAGGGGAACGTGGGCTTTCCACAGTATGAGACAACGAGTTAATTAGTCAGTTATAAATACAACTTATTCTCAGTTGTCGTGTTGAGCATCAGAAATATTTGAACCAAATGAAGTCAGATATTACGACATCATAAAGATACAAGCATTCATGTATATACTTCACGTAACTCAAATAACATAATGATAATAATGACATATTTGAACAGGTGAAAGTATGAACTTCATGTATTTTACACGCACAGAAACCGTAATGCTGACTTCTCCGACAGTTACATATCAATCATGAGTCTGTGTGTACATGCTAAATGATAACATAAGTGACAACACTTTCTGCTGATTGAAACGCATCATTTTTTATTTTATTTAACACACTTTACATGCATCCAATGGAAACACCAGCTTAGCAATACAAATGATGTACATGGTCCAGGCATGTGTTTTGTATCTTAAGAACAAATAATAAAATCTGGTGCCAGGAATCAGTTTAACATGAGATAAAATATGAAAGAGGATGTTTTTACTTTTGTGTTGTGATAATTTTAACAAAGACAACAGTGCAGAGAAAGCACATATAAACATGATTAACTATTCCTCTTTAAAGAACGGAAGACCCTTAAGTATTAAGAGAAGATCTACACACATTGTGTAAGTGGCACACTAAGACTAATGAATACAGAACATATAACACAGTTGTCGTTCCATATCATCTTCTTCCTCTTCTGGCTCATGATGGATGTAACTCAACCACGCTGTTAACATAGTCCGCTTCTACTGCTTGCTGCAGCAGAAAGAGTTTTAGTTACTGCCAAGATGAACACAGATGCAACATGTCTTTTGTGTTACAGATGTGTCAGTGTCACAGGGCCTCACATTAGAGAACAGCAGACTGAACAATCCACCAACTAAATTAGGCCCTCAAAGAACATGTTAAACCTCACACACACACACACACACACACGATAGTGTTCGCCATATCATCTTTATAAGGTGATAACATGTCAATGTTGTGTTTACAGCTTGTTGGACTGCCCCTTAATAAATGAATGCAGGTTTAAAGCTGTTTTGACTTTGTGTTGTTTCAAACGTTCTTTATGTAGATTTAATTTTTGTCGGTATTCATTTCTGATGTTCTGTTTTTACGTATGAGTGAATGGAACCACTTTATAAAGAAATAATAATGAAATAGCTCTCCTCATCTCATATCTTACCTCCTGTGGTTTGGTGGAGCGTCTTGATCTAAACCAGCTGGATGAAAAAGAAGAATGAATGAATTCGTTGGTAACACTTTATAAGTCTATAATGCTTCATAAACATACTTTGTAATGCATTTTCTTTCATCACGGCATCATTATGCATTTTATGATGACATATAAGGTCCAGTATCATAATCATTTATAATTGCTGGTCACTCGCTGACATTTGCAAGGATAGTAGTGCATTATAATTCCCATAGCTGTAATACATTATCATTGTTTTAGAAAGCATTGTACTCACTGTTATAATACATTATAATGTGGTTATACGTTACTCTGTGGTTATTGTTTTGATTTAAGTGAACATTGTGTGTTGTTATTTAGCAGAATTAATGACATATTTCTTCACTTTTCTTGAAGCAAACAGTGCCCACTTAGAGTAACTTATAATCACATTATAATGCATCATTAAAAGATTATGATGTATTACAACAATGGGAGTTATAATACACTATGATCCTTGTAAATGTCAGTGAGTGACTAGCAGGTATGAAGTGTTCTACTTGACCTTATACGTCGTTGTAAAATGCTTTATAATGTGTATGATTATTGTCATCATCATTATGAATATTGATGGTGTATTATGCATTAATGCATTACAAATGTATTCATAATGTATTATAGACATGGGCTTAGAGAGTAGAAAGTGTTTTTTGGGGTTATTTTGTAATGACAGTGATCTGTCTCATACATTCCAACCACATTTAAAATGAGACCAGCTGGTGTGTATCTGCAGACGATCGTATCGTAGAAAAGTTTATCTCACCACTCAAAGATGACCAATGTGCTGACGAGCATTACGATTCCCAGGATCTTCACTATGACTTGAGCACCAACCCGTTGATCGCCTGCAACACAACAGCATGGTCACCTTCTGAAATGTTATGACTCTAAAACATCTCAAATCATAATTCCTGCAGTTACCTTCAAATACCAACTGACGTCCAGTCGATAGCTGAATGTCCAGCTCATTTACGCATCCACAATAATACAATCTGCCTCCATCACTGCTGCTCACTTTAAAGCCATAAATCTGTTCATCAACTTTGATCAGTGTCAGTCTGCCATCATCGATCATGAACCACACAAAGGTGTTAATGGGAGGGTTTCCTCTGCAGGAGCAGGTCAGGTTCACCAAGCTGCCAACTGACACTGGATCAGTGGGACTGATGACCACTGAGGTGTCTCTGGGAGAATCTGGAAAATTTAGCATATAATCATGAGAAAAAATCTGTTGTTTTGCCATCTGCTTTCAATCTTTATAAAACAAACACTTACATGAAACACTGAGAGTCGTTGTCTCCTCTGATGTCTTGATATCTTTTCCTTCATTCACAGGATATCTGGCAGAACAGGTGATGATGAATCCATCATGTTTGTCTGACAGAGTGATGATCTTCTGGATTTTAGTTGTGAAGGTTCGATCTGTGTTTTCCTCTGTCATGATGTGAGGGTCTTGTTGGAGGTTCCAGGTGAGTTTAGGAGGAGAGTGTGGACAGGGAGTGAAAGCTGAGCAGCTTATAGAGACAGACTCCTTCTCCTTCAGATCACCTGAGATCTCAATCCTGGGGCTTGGAGGAGAATCTGTGGTTTCAAATCAAATACAGATTGTACACTGAAGAACACAGCAACAAGACCAGGAGTCTACTGCCATGCTAGCAGTACTCTTCTACATTTGAGAGCAAAATATTGTACTTTTACTCCACTAACAGCTTTTGGATTGTTCCTTAATAAAAAAAGAAGAACGTGTTTGTTCGGGGCTTCTTGTCATTTTTCTGATGTTTCTGAGTTGTTAACAGAAATCACTTTTTTTCTCCTTTCCTCTCCCATTAATCACCTCACGACCCCTCAGATTTATCTTGTGACCCTCTGTAGGGGTAACATGAAATGTAAACTTACACGAATTAATGTAGATTTTGTACATCAATGATGGTAAATTGTCAAAAATAAAAGTCATGAGACTTCCCCTTTTTCAAGCGTTAGATGCAAAGGTCTGCATGAACAGGCAGCTTCATCATGGGACTATTAATAGTAGAGCACAAAACAAATTCCATTAATATCCATGAAGTGTAAACATTTCATTCTCTGGTTGGTCTCTGTAGCAGATATTTACATTCACATTGAAGGTTAGCTTCAACTGACATCACTTTTTATTCTAAACAATAACATCATAGACTGAGTGATAAAAACCAAAACTCTCTTACCTCGAACTGTTATTTGAAGAGGATCACAAGAAGCTGTTCCCAGAAATGGCCGGTTCTCAATCCTGAAGTAGTACCTGTCTGTGTATGATGTGTTTAAACTGGAAAATAAAGTGGTGCAGTTTTTCTGACTCAGGTCTCCAGTTAGATTCATTGGATAGATGTTATCCTTCCTGCTACTGTTGAAAATCACATTATTTGGATTTCGGGGAAAATTTAAATAATTTTTAATCCACACTCCGAAGGTTGTTCTTGTGTTGAATCCCTCCTCTGGTTTACCACTGAAGTTACATGGGATTTGCAAACAAGATCCAGTCAGTGCTTCCATCTCTTGAGGTGCAGTAATGAATAGCTTTAGATTCGGAACACAATCAGCCAAAGCACCTGTGAAACAGACTAATGATTTAAGAACACAGAGTGAGTGCAGTTTTATTTTTTATCAGAGTTATTACAATTTCATCATTGAATAAATGACTTACCCCAATAGCTAAATATTCTGCTTCCTCTTCTCTCAAATATCTATTAAAATCTTTAAAAAGTACATTTGATAAACACCAGCAGACAAAAGGTCAGGATTATTCCGTTTTATATTTAAAAAGAAAAACATGAAAATGTCCCATCAAGGAGCCAGTTTCACACAGATTATTGCAGAAACTGTATCTGTTGTTGTTTTCCTTCATAAAGGTTTCGTGGTAAATAATTTACATCATTTTGACATCAGACGTCTGTCTCTCCCGCTGCACGTGAGGATCAGCTGTTGTGAGTAGGTTCCACCGTTGCCACGGCAACGGTTGCATAGCTGCGGCGGTTTGTTTAGGGTGGGCGGGACGTTCCGACGTTCCTTTCAAGTTTGATTCTTTGTGACGTCACGTTTCAAAGGTGCCTTTGATGAAACATTGCTATATAATGTTGAATGATAGATGAACTCTCACATTTTGAAGTAACAGTCAAACAGTCAACATGTCTTCCGATAAAGTCATCCAATTTAAAGGCCAGAGTGCAGAATTAACTGCAACTCAACTGACCCATCATCAGAGACTATTTGAACAACACGAGTCCCTCAAAAGAGAATTAAATAGCCTCCTTCCACTCCAGAAGGAGGTGAAACAATTGAATGAAGATCGAGAAAGTTTACAGCGAAAACACGCGGCTGAGTTGAAGGAACATGTGAGAATGTTCGCGAAGGAAAGATCGCTAAGGCAAGAAGAAGAAGTGCAGCGGTTTAAAACCACAGAGGAGAAGTATGAAGCATTGGAGAAAGCAAATTTGAAAGAGTTCAACTCTAGAATTCGGGAGAAAAATACAAAGATAAAATCTCTGGAGAAAGAATACAGACTCTTAAATGAGGAATTTACCTCATTTAAGAAGAAAGCTGAAGAACAAAGCCTCAATGAAGCTAACGACACTGCAGAATTGGAATCCTGTAAAAAGGAGTCCAAGAAAAAGAGTGGCTTCATTGGGGGAATGAGGCGTCGCTTTGACAGAATCACGACCTCAAACAATTATCAGCAAATGAAGATAGAGGAGCACATCAAGCGTGCTCAGTTAAAAGAACAGGAAATCATGGAGCTCCAAGAGCTCATTCCTGAATTGGAGAACAGGTTGCGAAAAGCAATCAGCAAGACTGAGGGCCAAGAGGCTGAGAGGAATCAGATCCAAATAAACTTGTTGGAGGCTCAGGATCAACTTGTTTCTACTAGGAAGCTGCAGGAGGAAGTCAGACTCTTGAAAGTCGAGGCAGATGAAAAGAACAAAGCGCTGGACAAGGCTGACCAGATCAACTGTTCTGTGAAAGAGCAGCTGGAAAAAGTGAAGCAGCAGCGGTGTGAAATAAACAACACATATAAGACCGTGAAAGAGTCCAAGGCCGACTTGACAAACAAATTGGACGCGATCGTGGAGAAAATCCTGAAGTTGGCAGCGTCCGAGTGGGACAAGCCAGACCTGAGGAATAAGTTAATGGCTGAAAAGGGAAACTCCAGAATGTACACGGAGATTAAAAAGGAGAGGGAAAAAGTGGTTACTAACGTAACGACGCGAAAGTTGGAGATTGGAGGCAAGAAATCTTTGCCTCCAATTTCTAAAAAAAGCCAGCCCCCCCCTCAGGTTAAAGAGCAGAAGAAGGATCTCACTCCTGTCCTAAGGACGGTAAAGTTGGAGATTCTAAAAAAAAGCCAGCCCCCCCCTCAGGTTAAAGAGCAGAAGAAGGATCTCACTCCTGTCCTAAGGACGGTAAAGTTGGAGATTCTAAAAAAAAGCCAGCCCCCCCCTCAGGTTAAAGAGCAGAAGAAGGATCTCACTCCTGACCTAAGGACTGTAAAGTTGGAGATTGGAGGCAAGACATCTTTGCCTCCAATGTCTAAAAAATGCCAGCCCCCCCCTCAGGTTGAAGAGCAGAAGAATGATCTCACTCCTGTCCTAAGGACGGTAAAGTTGGAGATTCTAAAAAAAAGCCAGCCCCCCCCTCAGGTTAAAGAGCAGAAGAAGGATCTCACTCCTGACCTAAGGACTGTAAAGTTGGAGATTGGAGGCAAGACATCTTTGCCTCCAATGTCTAAAAAATGCCAGCCCCCCCCTCAGGTTGAAGAGCAGAAGAATGATCTCACTCCTGTCCTAAGGACGGTAAAGTTGGAGATTCTAAAAAAAAGCCAGCCCCCCCCTCAGGTTAAAGAGCAGAAGAAGGATCTCACTCCTGTCCTAAGGACGGTAAAGTTGGAGATTCTAAAAAAAAGCCAGCCCCCCCCTCAGGTTAAAGAGCAGAAGAAGGATCTCACTCCTGACCTAAGGACTGTAAAGTTGGAGATTGGAGGCAAGACATCTTTGCCTCCAATGTCTAAAAAATGCCAGCCCCCCCCCTCAGGTTGAAGAGCAGAAGAATGATCTCACTCCTGTCCTAAGGACGGTAAAGTTGGAGATTCTAAAAAAAAGCCAGCCCCCCCCTCAGGTTAAAGAGCAGAAGAAGGATCTCACTCCTGACCTAAGGACTGTAAAGTTGGAGATTGGAGGCAAGACATCTTTGCCTCCAATGTCTAAAAAATGCCAGCCCCCCCCTCAGGTTGAAGAGCAGAAGAATGATCTCACTCCTGTCCTAAGGACGGTAAAGTTGGAGATTCTAAAAAAAAGCCAGCCCCCCCCTCAGGTTAAAGAGCAGAAGAAGGATCTCACTCCTGACCTAAGGACTGTAAAGTTGGAGATTGGAGGCAAGACATCTTTGCCTCCAATGTCTAAAAAATGCCAGCCCCCCCCCTCAGGTTGAAGAGCAGAAGAATGATCTCACTCCTGTCCTAAGGACGGTAAAGTTGGAGATTCTAAAAAAAAGCCAGCCCCCCCCTCAGGTTAAAGAGCAGAAGAAGGATCTCACTCCTGTCCTAAGGACGGTAAAGTTGGAGATTCTAAAAAAAAGCCAGCCCCCCCCCTCAGGTTAAAGAGCAGAAGAAGGATCTCACTCCTGACCTAAGGACTGTAAAGTTGGAGATTGGAGGCAAGACATCTTTGCCTCCAATGTCTAAAAAATGCCAGCCCCCCCCCTCAGGTTGAAGAGCAGAAGAATGATCTCACTCCTGTCCTAAGGACGGTAAAGTTGGAGATTCTAAAAAAAAGCCAGCCCCCCCCTCAGGTTAAAGAGCAGAAGAAGGATCTCACTCCTGACCTAAGGACTGTAAAGTTGGAGATTGGAGGCAAGACATCTTTGCCTCCAATGTCTAAAAAATGCCAGCCCCCCCCTCAGATCAGGCACAGTGCGTCCATGTCAAGAAACACTGGCATCACGCTCAGAAAGCCAGCGAGTATGTCTAAGGTGTATCTGACGATCACCCCCTCCCATCCATGCCCAAATTACAGTGGTGTGGAGTTAAAGTCACACCAACATCCTATCCTACCCCCATTGTCCTAGGTCAGGGGTCGGCAACCTTTTCTATAATTAACATAGAATAGTCTGTTCATTCTTGCTTATGAATTATATTCTCTCTGAACATGTTTCTCTTTTTGGAGAGTCATGTGAGATGACTTCTTCAATTAGCGCAATGTTCCTGCTCTTCTTTCTATTTCCTCGTCTCAGCCCGGTGTGTCACGTGTGTGTAAACCTCGCTGGAGTCAGGAAACTTGTCAGAATACTCATATTTGATTGCTGCATCACGTGATGTGATTTGCAATGCATTGGTTGGTGTGTTTCCTGCACCCCCGAACAAGTGCCGTAACGGCTGAATAAGATGCGCCGGTTAAAGTTTCAACTTGGTGCCCAATATGTATAATTCCGAATTATCTATCGGTTTTTCGTTCCTGGGTCCGGATCCGGTGTGCCAGTTGGGGACCTCAGGGAGCCGCAACTGAGACCTGGATCACACCAGAAAACACCACCACACCTGCAGCTCTGTCAGAAGTGTACTCTTTCTCTCACACTCCCAGAGCTGCGAGGCGAGGTGGTGGTACTGGCCTGCTAATCTCCCCAAAATGGAGATACTCTCTTGTCTCTGTTCCACAGTTCTTCCCGTCCTCTTTCGAATTTCATGCGGTTATTGTCACTCACCATTGCTGTTGTGTATCGCCCACCAGGCCCTCTTGGTGAGTTCCTGGAGGAGCTAGACACATTCGTCTCACACTTCCATGACGATGGCGCAGCACTCATCCTGCTCGGCGACTTTAACATCCAGACTGATAAATTAGAACCTCTTCTTTCCTTCCTCTCCTCCTTTGTCCTTTACCACTCTTCCTCTCCTCCTACCCATGTTAGGGACAGGAACCTCTTGAAACTGTGGGAGAGCCGCACGTCATCCAGCCGTGCCAAAAACTCAGCCGGTTCAAATTCTGATCAAAAGTATTTAATCTTACAGAAGCTAAAACAATTGCAAAGTGAATTACACTATTTACACCATCGATGGAAATATGATCCGCGGAAAAGAGTCCACACACGCTCCAACCAGGAAGCTTGATACCTGCAGGATGCAATGTGACGAACTGAACGAGCACTTCCGTTGAATCTTCTTTCATAGTCCGTAAAAGTCATAACATGTCTGTCTCAGTTACAATTAGCTTAAATCCAGCTGACTCCTCCTGGCTTCAGTCAGCTGATCGCCCTCGCGTGACCTTATTGGCTGTTGGTCAGTCGCTCCTTCTGCGTGTCCCTCCCTCTGTCAGGCCCCGGTAACGGAGTCGCTGCCCATCTTTCATCAGGCTGAAAACTCACCTCTTCAAGAAGTACTACCCTGAGACTTCCGCTTAGCACTTATTGTATTCGTATTAGTTTGTTATTATTATTACATTCGTTTGTTTCTGCACTGTACATTTGCTCTGGTTCATGCTCTTAGATGCTTGTTTGAAAAAGGAGATGTACTTATGACTTCTGGTGTCTTGAAAACCGATGTTGAATACACTTATTGTAAGTCGCTTTGGATAAAAGCGTCTGCTAAATGACTGTAATGTAATGTAATGTCTGCTCTCTGTCTGTCTGTCTCTCTCTCCATCTGTCTGTCTGTCTGTCTGTCTGTCTCTCTCTCCGTCTGTCTCTCTCTCCGTCTGTCTGTCCGTCCGTCTGTCTGTTACATGTGTACAGATTGTAAAGCCCTCTGAGGCAAATTTGTAATTTGTGATTTTGGGTTATAACAAAAATTAATTGAATTGAATGTGAAAACAATTATTGATTGAACAGTTTTATGTTTTATAATGCATTATATTACATTATAGAATTACAGAAGTCAGATATTTGCTAATAATGCAGGTACAAGGTGATCACAAGCAGCGCTCACACACGCTGCACTCAACACTCGGACTGTAAATATCATTCACTTTGTAGTGAATAGGGAGATTTTAGACACAGTCTGGACAGTTTGTCAAATGTGTTGAGTTGAAACTTATCTTACTTATAATGTACCAGTTCACTAATTCTACTTTATGCATAACTACATACTCACTGACATAAGGCTCATATGTCTCAGACATTATAAAATTTGTTATATAGAGTCACACAGGGGTTAATGCTGTGTAAACACTAATATAATTAATATATTTTTGCCACTTCACTAAAACAAAGAACAATAGAAGGTGAGTAGCATACATTTTAAAGATGTTTGCATTGCATCTCAGTATAATAAAATATACATGAATAATACACACAACATATTGTTTCCTCTTCCCTGCCCCAGGTTTAATGTGGAGCTAATATGAATCATTAACTAAAACATGTCCACTCTGAATGAGTCAAAGTCTCGTTTTCTATCTGTTTCTCTCACAAGGTTCCATGACGGCCTTTGAAGACTAAATACCTTTCCGCAATAGAACCCATAGAATCTTTCCTGTTGGCTTTCTCTCAAACAATCACAGCATTGATTTAATAATCTATAGAACGTTTCTCAACACTCTGCATTGTAACACTTTGATGTAAATTCACAGTGAAATTCTAACATTTACCTACTGTATTGTGCTAATACTTTATAATGCTGTAAAAGCAAGGCGTTCTGGGAGTCATAACAGTATACTGTTTCATATAAATGTAATATGAAAGTCATAGTATAGTATTTAATATAAAAGTCAGTGTAGTATTTCATGAAATATTTTAATATATTAGTGTGTTTATTGTCAACAAGTCTACAAAAATAGCACGGATGTATGTATACCTTATTAAAGTAATTATTTCTAATCCGACTGCTCGATTTATCGATGGAAAATAATCGAAAGTAATCGACAGCTGCAGCCATAATACAGGATGTTGTTGGGTTCAGTGGTTCGAGCTGCTGCCTCACAATAAGGACAATCAGGAGAAAATATCCAAATAAATAAAATACAAATATTTCAATACCGTTGATTCTTTTTCAGATTCCTTTCTACAACCCTTATTGTTTTGATAAATGTTTATTTTTATTTTTTACGATCTGTGTCATGAATAAAATAAGCCGAATGTTCAAAGGACTTTGTGTAGTATTTGGTGTCATCTAGTGGTGAGGTTGTAGATTGCAACCAACTGAATACCCCTCTGCTCCACTCCTCCCTTTACAAGAGTCCTTAACGTGAGCAGAATGAAAACCCGTGGCATCACTTCTTTAGGAGCAAAGAAAGCCAGACGGCGGCTGGTGATACCACAATTTCACCCTCTGTAGCTCTCGTTACCGCTGTTTCACAAGCGTGTGGAGAACTACGGTGGCCTTCAGGTAACGTAAAAACATGAAAGTCTCTCTCTAACCAGTGTTTGGTTTGTCCGTTCTGGGCTGCCGTAGTAACATGGCGGACTCCTGGAAGAAGACCTGCTCGCTATGTAGATATAAACAGCTCATTCTAAGTTAATAAAAACACAATGATTCTTAGTTTCAGGTGATTATACACTAATGAAAACATAGTTCTGAATATTTTATTACAATCCACCAAAATTCTACACACTGACCTTAAAAACATTGTAAAGAGGAATTCAGTTGGCTGTTAGACTCTGATATTTTTATCTAATACCTTTCATTATTTTCTGTAAATTGAATTTTAATGGATCAGTTCCTTTAATCAACATTCTTCAACAACTGCTTACAAACGAGTTTCTAAGTAAAATAACTCAGATCTAGTAAAATGTAGTTTTTCCAACATTAAAGTCTAGACGCCGTTGCAAAGTAAATGCTGGCGGGAATAACCTGGTGGTGAAATAGTGAATAATGTATTTATTTGACCTGAAAGTAGTTTTATTCAATTATACTGAGTCTAGAAATACTGCCAACAGATTGAGCAGTTGTTTCCATCGAATCACAGACAGCGGTGATGTGGTTCTTCAGTTTGTCATGAGGTTTATCACATTTATTATGATTTTTAGTTCTACCACCACTGACATAACCAATGTACTTGTGCTAAACTGTAAGAACACAGTATTTTATACCTGCTATTAGCAAAAGACTTGATGAACACAGCTGTCATGCTGTCAGCTACGGGTATCGTCTTTTTTTTGATCAAATTTATAGCACAAAACAGCGTCATGCAGATCACTCACAGACCAACGAGGAAGACACGGAGGGACATTGATGCTGCGTTCCAGAAACGTTGGAAAATCTGAGACTTTTTCTCAAAATTGTGACGACCTGACGTTGAGTTTAACAGCGTGAAGGCTGCAGACCATCGTTTCTAATTTTATTAATGAACTTAAACTTCAAGTATATCTTTAAGACTACAAAAACCTTAAAACTGCACTAATAAATATCTTAAAGCTGCAATAATAGATTATTTTGGCCACTTGGTGGCAGCAGAAACAAAGGTGCTGAAGGAACTTGCATCCGCTCTATCGTTGCCCAACAAACTAATGTTGCCTGTTTGTATAAGCTTGGCTGTTGCTAAAGAATTCCTGCTTGCTGACATTAATGAAACGCAGCATTGTAATAAACTTATCATGCATGAATCTGAGAGTTATGCAGTAAAAAAACAGAACGGCAACGCTTTATTCAAGTCTGTAATTACCTGGAAAGGCTGGTTATGTGTCCACGTTTTCTATAATGAATACCAAATAACTAACAATGTTACTTAGATTCTTTTAAATTTAAATTAAACTTTGTCTACAGGCAGAAAACTATTATATGGAGTGTAAAGTTTCCAATCAAATGAATGTTTATTTAGGTATGAATAAAGATTTCCCCGTTACTGTAATTAGCACCAAACTATAGCAGCTCTTTCCAGAAAATGGTATTAATTGGAAATTACAGACCTGCAAAGTAAAGTGCTACCAAAAGAACTACAAAGACCAGATCAGAGCACAAGAACAGGTCACTTAAGGCTAAACGTAGAACAGTATGAGGAATGTAATGAATGTACGTACTGTACTAACAGTCTTTCATCTTTGGCACTTGTGATTTCCTGTTTGACATAAATATTAAAAAGCTTCAGAGATATGAGAGAAAATGGCTGGAGACGTCCGACAGCTCTTCATCCTCTTCTCCTTTATTAAAGTCCCCTTCTTCTTCTTCTTTATATTATTTTGTGTCTTTTTCAAACCCTCAGAGCTGCGTTTGCCGGCCCTGAACGTTGCATAGTGTTGTTGCAGAACGAAGGAGACTGTAGAGGAAAAGCCTGGTGGTTTGCGCTCCATGTTTGTTGGTACATGTGTGTCGTTTACGTGTCATCGTAGTCTCCATGTTGTTCCAACGACACAGTGTCAGTGTGAAACTTATTCACGTGCATCCGGTGGCACCGCTGGTACAAAAGGCTTTGTTCACAACCACAGCTGACGCCATTTTTGGAGGTAATTTTGCAGCTAAAACCCATCTTCTCTAGGATCAGCAGCTGTGACCACACAGGTTACCTTAAAGGGCCAGCGCGTCGCATTAAAGGGGATCTATCGGCAGAAAGGGAATGTTATGTTTAAAATGATGTTCTCTTTAGTGTTTAATCACCTGAAATATCTTGATAATGATATATTTTAGGATATAGAAAGTTTTCTGAAAATAAATAAATTGTATTCAATTCACGAATAAGTTTACAAAACCATGTCTCATATATACGGAGTACTTTCTCATTAAATGAAGGGAGTATGTGCTCGTTCTTATCAATATAGACGGGGTTATTATGTATCAGGATGTGATTCAATTGACAGATGATGAATTATATTGAATTATTCCAGATTATCTAAAACAACTTTTTTCACGGTCAAATTGAAAGTTTAAATATTGATAATAAAGCGAAGAAAGCCTACACTACGGTAAGAACAGCAGGTCAGTTGAACCACAAAGACCGTCTGTCAACTGTGAAGGACGTTTCGAATCATTTAAACTATGTTTTTCTCGTCCACATGCATTTGTTTACAATCGGTTCGCTCACGTTTGTTTCCACTATTATTATTATCACAACCGAAAGAACCAATGATGGAGACACAACTGCAACGATCCATTACATCAGATGTTTGTGATCACTTTCATACTACAACAAAGATAAAAGTAAGTAGGTCAGACGTTTATAAATTATATCCAAACACCAGGTTTTTATCTCCAAAGAAACTCTCCGTTTAACTCTAACTTTTACTTTTTGTGGCTCATGTTGAGGAGTGTTGCAGCACAGACAGACTGCACCAAGGTCAAGGATTTTTACAGCACAAACAAACTGGTTAGAAAATATTATTCAATTATGTTTGCAGAGGGGAACCACTGTAGTGCAATGCTAACATGTCATCAGATACAGCTGTCAGTTTATTAAAAACACAAAAAGGCTGTTTTCAGCCACTATGACCTCCAAAATGGCACCAGAGTGGGTCTCATTAACCTGAAAGCCTTCCTGATGTTGTGCGTGAACACATGAATGCACTGGCGAGTCCCTCTCGGTCTCAGGTCCAGACCTCCATGGGCACCATGGCCTCCTTGCAGCCCATGGGGGGAAGCAGGTTCTGCTCGCACAGGAACTGAAGAGGGAACTGGACCAGGAAGCCGCGGATCTTCTTCAGCTCCTCGTGAGCCCGGGCCGGGTCCTCCTTGTCCAGGCCCGGCTTGGCGAGGTAGCCCTCCAGCTCCAGGATGCTACGGACGTCGCTGGACGGAAGACTTCGGAAGAGGAAAATGCTGAAACATTGCAGGATATTGCGAGCGGAGATATTTGGCAACGAGAAGAAGACGTGATGAGGAAATTTAACAGAAGTACAAAAAACTCTAATAAATAAATAAATTAGATTTACATTTAAAAAACTATTTTTCTCACAGTCTTGTCTGAATACATCAGTATTCAGCGTCTGTCTGAAACGCTCCGTTTTAGCGCCTGTCTCTTTAAATGAGCCCAGTCTGCTCTGATTGGCTTGTTAGAAAATGATGGCGATCCTCTGCAAATGTGGTTCTGAAGCTCATATGGGGATACTCTTATAGGGAGGTTTATTCTAATGTTTTCTGATCAAGGTAGCGCACAAAAAAACTGACTGGGTCGTCTTATTTCACAGTTTGTGGGTTGGTAAGAACTCCAGATAGCCAAATGTATGTGAGTTCATTCATTTTTCATGATATGTCCCCTTTGAAACCTCAAATTTAGAGACGGTTGCGTGACGGATTACTGAACGGGCATGTTGGGCACAGGCCCAGGGGCCCAACATGTCAGGGGCCCCCCTGGACAAAGAACAAAAAATACATGAAACAAATATTGTTATAGTGTAATAAGTTATTACGAGCGTATTTTCCAGCTTGGTACTCCTGCCCGTCCATCACCGCCGTAACCGTCTCCGAGTCCTCCACGATCACCGCCACCTCGCTGTCCCTCTTTCCCAGCATGCTCCGGTCGTTGATGTTGGCAGAACCTGCGGAACCACAAAATGAGTGCGATCCCAGAATCGGCCAGCAGGGGGCGCTGCAGCGCCTGAGCTCAGACTACATGCTGACGTTCATACTAGTAAAATACAGGAAATTAAATAGTCCAAAGAAATGTATATAAAAAAAATAATTAAAGATATCTGTTAATAAATGGGTCTTCACTTTCATATCAAGGGCATGGAAGTGAATGATGTCCTTTATATTTAATAGTTATGTTTATCTTTATGTCACTGTAGACAGGAGCTGGACAAAATAACAGAAACGATTACAGAATTCTATTATTAAATTGTTGTTTCAGACACAAAATGAAAGTTCCTTGTGGTAACTCTAATCTTTAATGATGTAGTTTTATTTACACTGAATTATATTTTAGTTTCTGTTATTTGTAGCTGCGCTCTACAGTTATCTGTGTGAAAGAAACATCTGTTACCCGACACATATTTCACACCATATCTCATTACGGTACAGTTCAGACATTTCTTCATTTAAAGGGTCAGAAGGGAAGTTTGGGAACCGCAGTTCTGCTTTAGGTTATGTGGAACCTTTAAAGGTTCAGTTCTAGTTCAAAAACACAAACATGTTTAGAAAACCAGCAGCAAAGTATCAAACAAATGACTTTTCTTTGTAACATTTTCAAGCTTTTTAAATATTTCCTCTTTGATATAAAAGGACGCCACCGTCTCTGTGCTGCTCCCGTTTCTTTCTCCTCTATTATACATGAGCCGTCTGGACTACAGGGGAATATTTCATTACATCTTGTCATCTTTTAATCATGCGATGGAGGAATCGAGAACGTGAGAAAATTACCGATGATGACGGTGTTGTCGTCGGCGATGAGCATCTTGCTGTGGACTTAGATGAGCTCGTGTGACCAGCTTCCCCTCCAGCTCGGCGTGAGTCCTCAGACCGGCGATGGAGATGTAGTTTATCCACTGGTCTCCCACTGGAAACCAGCAGCAAGCAGTCAGAGTCGTGTTTGACCAATTCATTTAGGACACGATGAACGACTTTTTAAAGATTCTTCTCAACAAATCTTGAGTTTTTTCATGTTGTCAGGCTAGCAACACACGAGAGACACTCATGTAAAGGGAATGTGAAATTAAAATACTCACTCTCTCTCTTGAGCTGGGACATGATGGAGTGTTCTCCTCTGTTCATGGTCCTGCAGGGAAAACAGAAGGTGGATGAGAAGCAGGTCCACATTCCTCAAGCCTCTGTGTGTGTGCGCGCGTCAGTGTTTGCATGGAGAGGGTTGAGTGTTTACTCAAGAATGCAGGCTAGATAATGAATGTCAGCCACAAAAGGAATGGCATGTACACACACGCACACACACACACACACACACACACACAGGGTTTACAGCACTGTGGTTACAGAGTTAAGGCGTGGCAATGATCTATCACTGGAATTTAACCATTACATTACAGATTACATTACAGTCATTTAGCAGACGCTTTTATCCAAAGCGACTTACAATAAGTGTATTCAACATCGGTTTTCGAGAGAACAACTAGTCACCAGAAGTAATAAGTACATGTCCCTACCTCAAACAAGCATCTAAGAGCATAAACCAGAGCCAACGTACAGTGCAGAAACAAAGGAATGCAATAAGTGCCACAAGCTAATATAAAAACAATAAGTGCAATAAGCTAGTATGAATACAGTAGATGCTAGGTAAGTGCTAAGCGGAAGGGTAGGCCTTCTTGAAGAGGTGAGTTTTCAGCCTGCGCCGAAAGATGGGCAGCGACTCTGCCGTCCTGACGTCAGTGGGGAGTTCATTCCACCACTGTGGGGCCAGGACAGAAAACAGCCGCGACCGGGTCGATCGGCCGCAGGGACCTCTGAGCGACGGGGCAACCAGTCGCCCCGAGGTAGCAGAGCGAAGTGGTCGGGCCGGGGTGTAGGGCTTGGCCATGGCCTGGAGATAGGAAGGAGCTGTTCCTTTCACTGCCCTGTAGGCTAGCACCAGAGTCTTAAACTGGATGCTTAACCCTCATGAGACAAACTCAAACAGAAGGTGGGTAAAAGGCAGCTTTATCGTCTCACACACACACGCACACACACACACACACACACACACACACACACACACACACACACACACACACACACACACACACACACCTGTAGTTGAAGTGCATGATGGCCTGGATGGCGCTGCCTCCTCCGTTGTTGATGTCTCCTCGAAGCCCGGCAGCAGAGGCGTCACCACGTACACTCGGTACTTTTTACCCTCCCTGAAAACGTTTGAAATGACACGGAGAAAGAGAAGGATGATATCTCACCGCCGAATGACTCACAAAGATAAGAACACCAGAGGACGATGGAGGATCGATAGCTCAACAGATTCATTATTATAATTAATAACTATGTTCAAACAGTGTTAGTGAGGCTGGGTCACAAAGGTAACACTGGAACATTCCTCAGGTGGTGAACAAACACCATCTAATGCTGTTTTTCCAACAAATTATTAGAGCATATATGGAGGTTTTTTAAACACGGGAAAACTCGACAATATCACTGTTTCTGTCAATGGAGTCTGTTGGCTTTGAGGAGGGAATAACGTCCGTTTCTTTTCACATCTAACTCTGAATTTATGATATATTCTGACTGAACCACAGCTGGTGATTGTTGGAACAGTGGAAAGACTCACAAAGTAATTGTGAGGTTTGTTTTGTTTGTCGAAGTTTGTTTGAAAAGATTGTTTCACGACGATCATGGAGGTAAGATGACGTTTTCCGTCAATGGAGTCTGGTGACTTTGAGGAGGCAAATATTACGACTTGGCTCAAATGTGAAATGTGTTCATTAATGTAACTGGTAATGTGTATTTTTTGGCTATTTTTGAACGATTAAAAAAGACATTTATACTGTTAGTTAATCAGTATTTTGAACGGTTCAAACATGAATACATGTTTTGCAGTTTGAATAAAGACATTTTCGTGACACTTGCAAGTGATAAATAATCGTCTTATGATTTTAGAGACTAGATCCTTCACTGAGACCTTCACTTTACTTCTGCTGCTGGTTAGAATATTCTAACGTGAATTATTCCAGAAAAATGGAGGGAGGGACGACAGGAAGACAAACGTGAAAACAAAAACTTTGCAAAGAGGAAAGTTGGATGTTTGTGTTTGAGTCTTGAGACACGTGAGAGTACACAACAACTACCATTCGTCCACTAATATATATAATATACTTAATCTGTACTTCATGTACTTAGAGTTTAAGATTGTATTTTATGATTTTTGTACCAAAAACATCTGAAAAGAACTTAAAGTAGCAGCTGTTTATATCACTTCACAACTCATGAGACTTCCCCTTTTTCAAGCATTGAATGCAAAGGTCTGCATGAACAGGCAGCTTCATCATGGGACTATTAATAGTAGAGCACAAAAAACAATTCCATTAATATCCATGAAGTGTAAACATTTCATTCTCTGGTTGGTCTCTGTAGCAGATATTTACATTCACATTGAAGGTTAGCTTCAACTGATATCACTTTTTATTCTAAACAATAACATCATAGACTGAGTGATAAAAACCAAAACTCTCTTACCTCGAACTGTTATTTGAAGAGGATCACAAGAAGCTGTTGCCAGAAATGGTCGGTTCTCAATCCTGAAGTAGTACCTGTCTGTGTATGATGTGATTAAACTGGAAAATAAAGTGGTGCAGTTTCTCTGACTCAGGTCTCCAGTTAGATTCATTGGATAGATGTTATCCTCCCTGTTACTGTTGAAAATCACATTATCTGGATTTGGGGGAAAATCTAAATCATTTTTAATCCACAATCCGAAGGTTGTTCTTGCGCTGTTGAATTCCTCCTCTGGTTTACCAGTGAAGTTACATGGGATTTGCAAACAAGATCCAGTCAGTGCTTCCATCTCTTGAGGTGCAGTAATGACTAGATTTAGATTCGGAACACAATCAGCCAAAGCACCTGTGAAACAGACTAATGATTAACAGTGGTGAGTAACATGCAAAAAAAAAAAAACATGAAGAGAAATATACTTCAGCAGTAATATTTTGCATTTTGGTCTTTTTTTCCTTGAACAGTTTTTGTATTGATTCATTTTCTTGGTTTTACAACAACTATCCCCCACGAGGCCGACCCCAGTGGTGACCAAACCCGTCTATATCTCCAAATAACTAAGTCAGTCTCGTCTCAGTGACAAAAGAGCTGACGCAGAGAATACAGATTGTAACATTCACATGAATTTAGGGTAAAATGATATGTGTCAAATAGTAAATGATTCAAGAGGAATACAAGTGACTGAACCAAAAGCTCACCTGAGAGAAAGAAGACACTCAGTAACATGTTGGCTGTCACCGTTCTCACAGACCGGACTGCCATGACACTCATCACCTGGATTCACAAACACAACAGTGGATTTTACAAAGCGTTCAACATGCTCTGTACAACCACAAGTTCCTGTGTGTTAAGAGACCACCGCTCACAAGGCTGCAAATGTGTACGACTCAGAGTGTTAGATGAGAACAAAACCATGAGTGTTGTCTTAACAAAGAAGCCCACATCAACAAGAGAGTGACAAATAGATCCTTTGGTTGGTGGTTTTAAAGAGAAAATAATGATATTCATGAATTTCAACAGTCCAACAATCCAACTTCCCTTTTTTAGCTGTCGTAATTTAAAACCGAGACAACTTCCTTTGAATTAAGACCACAGAGCGAGTGCTGTTGTTTTTTTTTATCAGAGTTCTTCCCTTAACTGCTCATATCCTGTGAGTCTATTTATTCTGAAATCTTTATATATTACATATATCCCAATAATTATAATAACAATAATAAGAACATGTAACAGCCAGTGACTTGAGTACAGTCACTGTGGATCACACTGAGCTTTATCTCTGTTGCTCTGCATCACAGGACTGATGAACCTCACAAACTATTATTTGTGTTGTTACAATTACATGACTGAATAAATGATTTACCCCAATAGCTAAACATTCTGCTTCCTCTTCTCTCAAATATCTATTAAAATCTTCAAAAAGTACATTTGATAAACACCAGCAGACAAAAGGTCAGGATTATTCTGTTTCATATTTAAAAAGAAAAACATGAAAATGTCCCATCAAGGAGCCAGTTTCACACAGATTATTGCAGAAACTGTATCTGTTGGTGTTTTCCTTCATAAAGGAACATAGAGGGGAAAATACTGGAATCCATGAGAAGCAGAGGAAAAGAACTCGCCAAGCAGTCAGAACAATATAAGGCACTCAATGGCATGAATAATACGGAAAAAGCTCAGATGGGCAGCTACTCTTTACAATTTATTAATATTTTATCCACACTTGAGTCCTGATACACAGACTGGCAGCAAGGTAACACCGGCGTGCCCCGGCTGTTATGAAGACATCAATCTAGCTTGACTCATGTGTTTGTTTCTTTGCCAACAAAGACATCAGTTGTAAATATTGTAAGGCCCCAAACAGAGCAAGAAGATGCTCATATAAAACGTATATATATTCCCATCTCTTTCATCACAGACTCTCTAAATCCAGAGTGTAAACAGTGCCATCTAGTGGTATGTTAAAGCAATGCCACCTATAGAAATGGAGAGACCTGTGGATCAGACACAAGTATGAACCATGACATTCAGATGTAGATTATTACAAAATCCACATTTTTTTAAAGATTACTGTGACGTTGAAGGTAGACTAAACTGTTTTGTAAAAAAAAAGGAAGCTCGACCCCGTGTGCCCACCCCAATTCCCGCTTCTGTGCCCCGGCGGCTCAGTGTCCCATCATTGACCCCCGGTGGGAGAGTGAGGAGGGCGTTCCCATCGACGCCATCATCTTCGGTGGCAGGAGGCCGGAAGGTTGGTGCTGCTCTCGTTGAGCATCCAGAGTTTTTCTCTCAAAAGTCTCAGACTTTATTTGAATATTATCAGCATTTTCATGCATGTTTTACCTCTCGAAGCATTTAGTCGTTAGTCTTCTGTGGTGTGACTGTCACAGAGGGAAGTGAGCTAAATTAGTCTAACTTGCATTGCAACCAGAAAAGGAAGCCCACAAACATCATGCACAATGACGCGGTGCTCGTGTTGTCTTCTTCTTTTAACACATTACATGTTTGAGTCGTTACAGTTTGTGTTGCACGTCAACGTGAGAAGTCGAGCAGCACACGAGCGGCAGTGCATTAAACGTGATCAAATGTTGACGTTGTAGGAGTCCCTCTGGTGTACGAGTCCTTCAATTGGCAACACGGAGTCTTTGTTGGAGCCTCCATGAGGTCTGAAGCCACGGCAGCTGCTGAGCATAAAGGTACTAACGCGCACCTGATCTCCATGTGGTCTGAGCCCCTGTAAAATACATTCGTACTGATTTACAGTTCTGGTCTGGTTGACTATTTGTTGATATTGTGACATCACCTATGATGTTTCAGCCATTGCAGGGCTTTCCTGTTGATGAGGTGTTTTATGATAATAGGACGTTACTAGTGCTGTTACTAAAGCCAATTCTTTATCCTCCAGGCAAGGAGATCATGCACGACCCCTTCGCCATGCGGCCGTTCTTCGGTTACAATTTTGGCGACTACCTCGCTCACTGGCTGAGCATGCAGAGCCGTAAGGCCCCCACACACCTGCCCAAGATCTTCCACGTCAACTGGTTCAGAAAGGACCCGGCGACCGGCGCCTTCCTCTGGCCCGGCTTCGGCGAGAACGCCCGCGCGCTGGAGTGGATCTTCAAGCGCTGCAGCCGGGAGAGGGAGGACGAGGCGGCCAAGAGGAGCATCATCGGCTGGCTGCCAGAAGATGGCGCCATCGACACTAAAGGTCTGAGCGGCAACGTGGATATGGGCGCCCTGTTCGACGTGCCCAAGGCTTTCTGGCAGAGGGAGACGAAGGAGTTGAGAGCCTACTTCACCCAGCAGGTTGGCGCTGATCTGCCAGCTCAGGTGGAGGCTGAGCTGAAGGCACTGGAGGACCGAGTGCACAATTAAAACGCTACGGACAGGAAGTTCAACCAGAAACAGGGCTGTAGTCACTGATGACTCAGGATTCAGATCATTAGGGTGCACTTATTAAGAGTCACTGGCTGGGTTTACACACACAGAGAACTTAGTTCTGTCACCACAGATTGGGTTTCATCCATGAAATACAGGTATAAGAGAGTTCTAGTACTCGCTGCTCAGTAAAGATGATTTATTCAGTTGTTTTTTTCAATAATGAATAAAAAACTACGCCTCAAAAAGACCAATAGCCAGGCCAGCAGTTAACTTTCTCTGTGTGTGTGAAAACACAACCAGTGACTCTCGTGTTTCTCTTTGGAATAAAAATGCCAGAGATAAAAAGCTAATAATCTATAATGCAACAACTTTGTGAAAAGACTTCCCACTAATAACACTGGTGAGAGAGACTGGTGGTAGGAGGGAGGTTTGTCTCGACATGAAGGTTAGATTTCTTTGACGTTGTCAAACTCCTCATATAGAGAAGCTAATCACTACCTCCATTCACTCACAAGACCTGGCATTGTACTAAAACACAATCAACACGGCCTTGTGGTGCCTTTTGAGACGTTTAACAATACAACGTCCAGGTTGCTAAGGTTTTCAGGCTGAAGCCCAAACATCTGTTTTTTGCAAATTTCGGACAAAAAAAGTTACTCATATTTTTTTAAGTGAGTTATAGCACCAGATCTTTTAATACACTATTGACTTGAGTCTCAGGAACTGCCCTTTCTATTTTCAATTAAGCTTTATATTCAAATCAATTTATATCAGAACACCATTAAGTACTCGAAACACCGTTTTCCACTGGGCGTTACTATGCATAATTCATTTTGCCGCTTATGTAATGTTAGTGATTAAGTTGTGTGATTTTCAGGTGGTGTTTACACGCAATATGTGAAATGTTGGACCAATAAATGCAACTGAGATTAATAGGTAATTTTAGAAGTATGGTTTTTATTACGGTGCAATGAATAAATGTCTTCAAATGTCTCATGTTCATTTTTGAAGTTATTAAAATACAAATAAAATATGGAGAATGCAAAAAAATGTAAGAAACAAGAGCTCAGTAAATGACACAAACATTTAAAAGGTAAATATAATCTTGTAGTACAATGTTAACGTGTGAACAGAGCTGTCTTTCAGAATACTTCCCTATTGAGAGCTTGGGGACCTCTATTTGAAGTGATCTGATAACACATTTCCGATCACAGCCACCCATATGAAGTCCGTTCAAAAATATAGATGATGGTATCTCAGCTAAAACTATCTGAGCTGCAGGAGTTCCCCTTTAATTATCTGTGAGCAATGAAGATTGCACTTTCTCCTGTTTCTTTTTCTACATAAACTTGAGATGAAACTTCTTGTATAAGTAAAAAGCATACTAAGAATCCAACCCAAATGTGACCACAAGACAACACTCATTTTCTCTTCACTTGAGCGTAGAGATCCTCTGGGACGTCAGCAGTCTGTGCAACGTTTGCCGAGTAGGACACTTTGACCTGTGCATACAGCGTGTCCTGCTGCTGTCCACTGTCCTGCACCGAGACAGAGGACGGTTCAGGTCCGCGCCTCGAGAAGTTGATCTCGCTATAATGGACGTCTTCTTCTGTTCTCGCTGTCTCTTCAACAGTCAGACTCTGCAAATAAATAAATAAAGCAAAAAGGAAGTGTTTGTGAGCCTTCAGCCGGATCCTTCCAAATGATTACAGAACTAAAAAGAGTTTATGTTCTCACCTGACTCTGTTGTGCAGTTGGATGTGTTGACTTCAAACGCCTGGAAGACAAAAGGTTGGGTTCAATATACAGAGTGCCAGAAGAAGATTTAGTTTGTGATACTTACCAAACACAGACAACCAGACAGATGAGTACGATGATCCCAATGATTCCTCCAAGAACTGAGCCCAATTCTAGAAGGTTAACTTTGCCTCAAGACAAGATGGAAAAAAACCAAATAGAAGTGACTAAATGAAGACAGTGTGAACATGTGACATTATCGAAGTCCTTTTAATAGTTACCTTTAATAGTCAGAAGGATCTCTGATGATGTTTGATTACCAAGCTCATTGGTGGCCACACAGTAATAAACTCCTCCATCAGTGACATTAAAGCTGTAAAAGTCTCCTTCAGATACATTGACGGGTCCATCTTTGCTGATCTTGAACCAGGTGAAGCGGCTGACGGGAGGATTGGCTCTGCTGGAGCAGGTCAGGCTCACCCAGCTACCTGCTGACACCGAACCTGGTGGACTGATAGACGCCGAGGTGTCCTTGGGAGCGTCTGAGGAGAATGTGACGGAGATGTGAGGTCAGAGAGCAGCATCAGAGCCTGAATGAGATCCTTAAGAGAGAAGAATCATCATGTGCTGACAGGATCCAATAACAAACACTTACATGAAACACTGAGAGTCGTTGTCTCCTCTGATGTCTTGACATCTTTTCCTTCATTCACAGGATATCTGGCAGAACAGTTGATGATGAATCCATCATGTTTGTCTGACAGAGTGATGTTCTTCTGGATTTTAGTTGTGAAGGTTCGATCTGTGTTTTCCTCTGTCATGATGTGAGGGTCTTGTTGGAGGTTCCAGGTGAGTTTAGGAGGAGAGTGTGGACAGGGAGTGAAAGCTGAGCAGCTTATAGAGACAGACTCCTTCTCCTTCAGATCACCTGAGATCTCAATCCTGGGGCTTGGAGGAGAATCTGTGGTTTCAAATCAAATACAGATTGTACACTGAAGAACACAGCAACAAGACCAGGAGTCTACTGCCATGCTAGCAGTACTCTTCTACATTTGAGAGCAAAATATTGTACTTTTACTCCACTAACAGTTTTTGGATTGTTCCTTCATAAAAAAAGAAGAACGTGTTTGTTCGGGGCTTCTTGTCATTTTTCTGATGTTTCTGAGTTGTGAACAGAAATCACTTTTTTTCTCCTTTCCTCTCCCATTAATCACCTCACGACCCCTCAGATTTATCTTGTGACCCTCTGTAGGGGTAACATGAAATGTAAACTTACACTAATTAATGTAGATTTTCTAAAAAAAACTGAACTCATGAGACTTCCCCTTTTTCAAGCGTTAGATGCAAAGGTTTGAAGGTTAGCTTCAACTGATATCACTTTTTATTCTAAACAATAACATCATAGACTGAGTGATAAAAACCAAAACTCTCTTACCTCGAACTGTTATTTGAAGAGGATCACAAGAAGCTGTTGCCAGAAATGGTCGGTTCTCAATCCTGAAGTAGTACCTGTCTGTGTATGATGTGTTTAAACTGGAAAATAAAGTGGTGCAGTTTTTCTGACTCAGGTCTCCAGTTAGATTCATTGGATAGATGTTATCCTTCCTGCTACTGTTGAAAATCACATTATTTGGATTTCGGGGAAAATTAAAATAATTTTTAATCCACACTCCGAAGGTTGTTCTTGTGTTGAATCCCTCCTCTGGTTTACCACTGAAGTTACATGGGATTTGCAAACAAGATCCAGTCAGTGCTTCCATCTCTTGAGGTGCAGTAATGAATAGCTTTAGATTCGGAACACAATCAGCCAAAGCACCTGTGAAACAGACTAATGATTTAAGAACACAGAGTGAGTGCAGTTTTATTTTTTATCAGAGTTATTACAATTTCATCATTGAATAAATGACTTACCCCAATAGCTAAATATTCTGCTTCCTCTTCTCTCAAATATCTATTAAAATCTTTAAAAAGTACATTTGATAAACACCAGCAGACAAAAGGTCAGGATTATTCCGTTTTATATTTAAAAAGAAAAACATGAAAATGTCCCATCAAGGAGCCAGTTTCACACAGATTATTGCAGAAAATGTATCTGTTGTTGTTTTCCTTCATAAAGGTTTCGTGGTAAATAATTTACATCATTTTGACATCAGACGTCTGTCTCTCCCGCTGCACGTGAGGATCAGCTGTTGTGAGTAGGTTCCACCGTTGCCACGGCAACGGTTGCATAGCTGCGGCGGTTTGTTTAGGGTGGGCGGGACGTTCCGACGTTCCTTTCAAGTTTGATTCTTTGTGACGTCACGTTTCAAAGGTGCCTTTGATGAAACATTGCTATATAATGTTGAATGATAGATGAACTCTCACATTTTGAAGTAACAGTCAAACAGTCAACATGTCTTCCGATAAAGTCATCCAATTTAAAGGCCAGAGTGCAGAATTAACTGCAACTCAACTGACCCATCATCAGAGACTATTTGAACAACACGAGTCCCTCAAAAGAGAATTAAATAGCCTCCTTCCACTCCAGAAGGAGGTGAAACAATTGAAGGAAGATCGAGAAAGTTTACAGCAAAAACACGCGGCTGAGTTGAAGGAACATGTGAGAATGTTCGCGAAGGAAAGATCGCTAAGGCAAGAAGAAGAAGTGCAGCGGTTTAAAACCACAGAGAAGTATGAAGCATTGGAGAAAGCAAATTTGAAAGATTTCAACTCTAGAATTCAGGAGAAAAATAAAAAGATAAAATCTCTGGAGAAAGAATACAGACTCTTAAATGAGGAATTTACCTCATTTAAGAAGAAAGCTGAAGAACAAAGCCTCAAGGAAGCTACAGACACTGCAGAATTGGAATCCTGTAAAAAGGAGTCCAAGAAAAAGAGTGGCTTCATTGAGGGAATGAGGCGTCGCTTTGACAGAATCACGACCTCAAACAATTATCGGCAAATGAAGATAGAGGAGCACATCAAGCGTGCTCAGTTAAAAGAACAGGAAATCATGGAGCTCCAAGAGCTCATTCCTGAATTGGAGAACAGGTTGCGAAAAGCAATCAGCAAGACTGAGGGCCAAGAGGCTGAGAGGAATCAGATCCAAATAAACTTGTTGGAGGCTCAGGATCAACTTGTTTCTACTAAGAAGCTGCAGGAGGAAGTCAGACTCTTGAAAGTTGAGGCAGATGAAAAGAACAAAGCGCTGGACAAGGCTGACCAGATCAACTGTTCTGTGAAAGAGCAGCTGGAAAAAGTGAAGCAGCAGCGGTGTGAAATAAACAACAAATATAAGACCGTGAAAGAGTCCAAGGCCGACTTGACAAAAAAATTGGACGCGGTCATGGCGGAGAAAGAAAAGTTGGAAAAAAAGTTGGAAAAAGAACTTCAGCTCTGCAAGGAAACTGTAGCACAGCAAAATAAACAGCTCAGCCTCCAGGACACCGAGATTGTGAGACTTGAGGGGGTTATTGTGCAAACTAATAACAAAGTAAATTCTCTCGTGCTAGAGCAAAATCAATGGAAAAGTTTCCAGCAACAACTCGGAGTACGACTGAATAATAACATTTCGATTCTGCGTCGGGGGAAACGATTGAAAAACAATCTGGATGCCAACCCCATAAGCAGGCTCAGAAAAAGTCTGGCACAAAAAAATGCCGAGATAGCAGAGCTGAAGAGCAGGCTGGCACAGCGGCCGCAATACGCCATCCTGAAGTTGGCAGCGTCCGAGTGGGACAAGCGAGACCTGAGGAAGAAGTTAATGGCTGAAAAGGGAAACTCCAGAATGTACGAGGCATTGTACACGGAGATTAAAAAGGAGAGGGAAAAAGTGGTTACTAACGTAACGACGCGAAAGTTGGAGATTGGAGGCAAGAAATCTTTGCCTCCAATTTCTAAAAAAAGCCAGCCCCCCCCTCAGGTTGAAGAGCAGAAGAATGATCTCACTCCTGTCCTAAGGACGGTAAAGTTGGAGATTCTAAAAAAAAGCCAGCCCCCCCCTCAGGTTGAAGAGCAGAAGAATGATCTCACTCCTGTCCTAAGGACGGTAAAGTTGGAGATTCTAAAAAAAAGCCAGCCCCCCCCTCAGGTTGAAGAGCAGAAGAATGATCTCACTCCTGTCCTAAGGACGGTAAAGTTGGAGATTCTAAAAAAAAGCCAGCCCCCCCCTCAGGTTGAAGAGCAGAAGAATGATCTCACTCCTGTCCTAAGGACGGTAAAGTTGGAGATTCTAAAAAAAAGCCAGCCCCCCCCTCAGGTTAAAGAGCAGAAGAAGGATCTCACTCCTGTCCTAAGGACGGTAAAGTTGGAGATTCTAAAAAAAAGCCAGCCCCCCCCTCAGGTTAAAGAGCAGAAGAAGGATCTCACTCCTGACCTAAGGACTGTAAAGTTGGAGATTGGAGGCAAGACATCTTTGCCTCCAATGTCTAAAAAATGCCAGCCCCCCCCTCAGATCAGGCACAGTGCGTCCATGTCAAGAAACACTCGCATCACGCTCAGAAAGCCAGCGAGTATGTCTAAGGTGTATCTGACGATCAACCTCCTCCCATCCATGCCCAAATTACAGTGGTGTGGAGTTAAAGTCACACCACATCCTACCCTACCCCCATTGTCCTAGGTCAGGGGTCGGCAACCTTTTCTATAATTAACATAGAAGAGTCTGTTCATTCTTGCTTATGAATTATATTCTCTCTGAACACGTTTCTCTTTTTGGAGAGTCATGTGAGATGACTTCTTCAATTAGCACAATGTTCCTGCTCTTCTTTCTATTTCCTCGTCTCAGCCCGGTGTGTCACGTGTGTGTAAACCTCGCTGGAGTCAGGAAACTTGTCAGAATACTCATATTTGATTGCTACATCACGTGATGTGATTTGCAATGCATTGGTTGGTGTGTTTCCTGCACCCCCGAACAAGTGCCGTAACGGCTGAATAAGAGGCGCCGGTTAAAGGTTCAACTTGGTGCTCAATATGTATAATTCCGAATTATCTATCGGTTTTTCGTTCCTGGGTCCGGATCCGGTGCGCCAGTTGGGGACCTCAGGGAGCCGCAACAGAGAGGCTAAAGAGCCGCAGGTTGCCGACCCCTGGTCTATACCCACTTAGCCACAGTTGCCCATCTCTCTCTCTGTCTGTCTGTCTGTCTGTCTGTCTGTCTATCTGTCTGTCTGTCTCTCTCTCCGTCTGTCTCTCCGTCTGTCTCTCTGTCTCTCTCTCTCTGTCTCTCTGTCTCTCTGTCTTGTATCTGTCTGACTGTATTCATCTTCTGGAGCAACAACTGAACTTCTGACTCACCCAGATGATGATCTGAAGTATTTTATTCTTGCTTTAACTAAGTTGTCTTTATAGCTGTACTTAGGCCTGCCTCAGTTGTGATTGGACTGTGAGTTTCTGCCTGACTGAGGAGGTGTGACATAGTCTCTGCTGCTGAATAGCTCTGCTGATTGCAAAGGGAGGAGCTTGCACTCCTGGTAGCAATCAGTAGATAGCTGTCCTTAACCACTGCTGGTGGTCGGAAGCGTCAGCTCTCGAGCGTCACACAAACGAAGTAACTAACCCTAACCCTGTCACTCACCATTGCTGTTGTGTATCGCCCACCAGGCCCTCTTGGTGAGTTCCTGGAGGAGCTAGACACATTAGTCTCACACTTCCATGATGATGGCTCAGCACTCATCCTGCTCGGCGACTTTAACATCCAGACTGATAAATTAGAACCTCTTCTTTCCTTCCTCTCCTCCTTTGTCCTTTACCACTCTTCCTCTCCTCCTACCCATGTTAGGGACAGGAACCTCTCGAAACTGTGGGAGAGCCGCACGTCATCCAGCCGTGCCAAAAACACAGCCGGTTCAAATTCTGATCAAAAGTATTTAATCTTACAGAAGCTAAAACAATTGCAAAGTGAATTACACTATTTACACCATCGATGGAAATATGATCCGCGGAAAAGAGTCCACACACGCTCCAACCAGGAAGCTTAATACCTGCAGGATGCAATGTGACGAACTGAACGAGCACTTCCGTTGAATCTTCTTTCATAGTCCGTAAAAGTCATAACATGTCTGTCTCAGTTACAATTAGCTTAAATCCAGCTGACTCCTCCTGGCTTCAGTCAGCTGATCGCCCTCGCGTGACCTTATTGGCTGTTGGTCAGTCGCTCCTTCTGCGCGTCCCTCCCTCTGTTAGGCCCCGGTAACGGAGTCGCTGCCCATCTTTCATCAGGCTGACAACTCACCTCTTCAAGAAGTACTACCCTGAGACTTCCGCTTAGCACTTATTGTATTCGTATTAGTTTGTTATTATTATTACATTCGTTTGTTTCTGCACTGTACATTTGCTCTGGTTCATGCTCTTAGATGCTTGTTTGAAAAAGGAGATGTACTTATGACTTCTGGTGTCTTGAAAACCGATGTTGAATACACTTATTGTAAGTCGCTTTGGATAAAAGCGTCTACTAAATGACTGTAATGTAATGTAATGTCTGCTCTCTGTCTGTCTGTCTCTCTCTCCGTCTGTCTGTCTGTCTGTCTGTCTCTCTCTCCATCTGTCTGTCTGTCTGTCTGTCTGTCTGTATGTCTCTCTCTCCGTCTGTCTCTCTCTCCGTCTGTCTGTCTGTCTGTCTGTCTCTCTCTCCATCTGTCTGTCTGTCTGTCTGTCTGTCTGTCTGTCTCTCTCTCCGTCTGTCTCTCTCTCCGTCTGTCTCTCTCTGTCTGTCTGTCTGTCTGTCTGTCTGTCTGTCTGTCTGTCTGTCTGTCTGTCTGTCTGTCTGTCTGTCTGTCTGTCTGTCTGTCCGTCTGTCTGTCCGTCCGTCTGTTACATGTGTACAGATTGTAAAGCCCTCTGAGGCAAATTTGTAATTTGTGATTTTGGGTTATAACAAAAATTTATTGAATTGAATGTGAAAAACAATTATTGATTGAACAGTTTCATGTTTTATAATGCATTATATTATATTATAGAATTACAGAAGTCAGATATTTGCTAATAATGCAGGTACAAGGTGATCACAAGCAGCGCTCACACACGCTGCACTCAACACTCGGACTGTAAATATCATTCACTTTGTAGTGAATAGGGAGATTTTAGACACAGTCTGGACAGTTTGTCAAATGTGTTGAGTTGAAACTTATCTTACTTATAATGTACCAGTTCACTAATTCTACTTTATGCATAACTACATACTCACTGACATAAGGCTCATATGTCTCAGACATTATAAAAGTTGTTATATAGAGTCACACAGGGGTTAATGCTGTGTAAACACTAATATAATTAATATATTTTTGCCACTTCACTAAAACAAAGAACAATAGAAGGTGAGTAGCATACATTTTAAAGATATTTGTATTGCATCTCAGTATAATAAAATATACATGAATAATACACACAACATATTGTTTCCTCTTCCCTGCCCCAGGTTTAATGTGGAGCTAATATGAATCATTAACTAAAACATGTCCACTCTGAATGAGTCAAAGTCTCGTTTTCTATCTGTTTCTCTCACAAGGTTCCATGACGGCCTTTGAAGACTAAATACCTTTCCGCAATAGAACCCATAGAATCTTTCCTGTTGGCTTTCTCTCAAACAATCACAGCATTGATTTAATAATCTATAGAACGTTTCTCAACACTCTGCATTGTAACACTTTGATGTAAATTCACAGTGAAATTCTAACATTTACCTACTGTATTGTGCTAATACTGTATAATGCTGTAAAAGCAAGGCGTTCTGGGAGTCATAACAGTATACTGTTTCATATAAATGTAATATGAAAGTCATAGTATAGTATTTAATATAAAAGTCAGTGTAGTATTTCATGAAATATTTTAATATATTAGTGTGTTTATTGTCAACAAGTCTACAAAAATAGCACGGATGTATGTATACCTTATTAAAGTAATTATTTCTAATCCGACTGCTCGATTTATCGATGGAAAATAATCTAAAGTAATCGACAGCTGCAGCCATAATACAGGATGTTGTTGGGTTCAGTGGTTCGAGCTGCTGCCTCACAATAAGGACAATCAGGAGAAAATATCCAAATAAATAAAATACAAATATTTCAATACCGTTGATTCTTTTTCAGATTCCTTTCTACAACCCTTATTGTTTTGATAAATGTTTATTTTTATTTTTTACGATCTGTGTCATGAATAAAATAAGCCGAATGTTCAAAGGACTTTGTGTAGTATTTGGTGTCATCTAGTGGTGAGGTTGTAGATTGCAACCAACTGAATACCCCTCTGCTCCACTCCTCCCTTTACAAGAGTCCTTAACGTGAGCAGAATGAAAACCCGTGGCATCACTTCTTTAGGAGCAAAGAAAGCCAGACGGCGGCTGGTGATACCACAATTTCACCCTCTGTAGCTCTCGTTACCGCTGTTTCACAAGCGTGTGGAGAACTACGGTGGCCTTCAGGTAACGTAAAAACATGAAAGTCTCTCTCTAACCAGTGTTTGGTTTGTCCGTTCTGGGCTGCCGTAGTAACATGGCGGACTCCTGGAAGAAGACCTGCTCGCTATGTAGATATAAACAGCTCATTCTAAGTTAATAAAAACACAATGATTCTTAGTTTCAGGTGATTATACACTAATGAAAACATAGTTCTGAATATTTTATTACAATCCACCAAAATTCTACACACTGGCCTTAAAAACATTGTAAAGAGGAATTCAGTTGGCTGTTAGATTCTTATATTTTTATCTAATACCTTTCATTATTTTCTGTAAATTGAATTTTAATGGATCAGTTCCTTTAATCAACATTCTTCAACAACTGCTTACAAACGAGTTTCTAAGTAAAATAACTCAGATCTAGTAAAATGTAGTTTTTCCAACATTAAAGTCTAGACGCCGTTGCAAAGTAAATGCTGGCGGGAATAACCTGGTGGTGAAATAGTGAATAATGTATTTATTTGACCTGAAAGTAGTTTTATTCAATTATACTGAGTCTAGAAATACTGCCAACAGATTGAGCAGTTGTTTCCATCGAATCACAGACAGCGGTGATGTGGTTCTTCAGTTTGTCATGAGGTTTATCACATTTATTATGATTTTTAGTTCTACCACCACTGACATAACCAATGTACTTGTGCTAAACTGTAAGAACACAGTATTTTATACCTGCTATTAGCAAAAGACTTGATGAACACAGCTTCATACGATGAGTGTAAATGGCTCATTCCGATAGAAGACCACATTTTAATGACTTATTATTACATCATTTATTTATTCCATCATTTCACAAAAAGCGACAAATGACATGCAGATCTTTTAAGAGGTCGCCACAAGAAAACAGTCTGTGCAAAAAAGTGCATTTTCATAGAGACACGGTGATTAAAAGCTGGATAGAGAAAAGAAACGGGACGTGTTTCTGAACCTCTAGACGTCAGGTGTGAGGAAAATGAGGCGACCGCTGAAGGTTTCAATACTCATTTACACCTGTTGTGACTCCATGTACACAATATGTTTGTGTTCCTGATAACTCAGAAATGACATAAACATTTCTGGGTTTAAAGTCAGTTATTCCGGATGCACAGAAAACATTTCCATCAAAAATCAACTTCTTTGCTGATGACATAATCCCATTTCTGAAGGGTGAATTCAGTTTTTGTCTGTCAATATACTTTATGTTTTAGATTTAAACAGTCTGACATTGCACACAACAGCAAACCTTTTCTTTGCCTGTTCAGATGACTTTACCTGGTAAAATGTTTCGGGGGGGGGTTAGCTTTAGATATTCCTGATTTTTAAAGCTTAAAAAGCAGGACGTAGAAACACAGGCAGGTAGAGAGGACGATTAAAAAGAAGAGCATCCATCAATAACAACAGAAGAGAAGTTTCAGGTGCATCCGGACGACACACAGGCACAACGTTTAGCATCAATAACGTCCATGGCTTTTAAAAAGGCAACCAGTTCAGCTTCATGCTTTCATCTGTTTAATGTTTAATGGCAATGAGCAGCTGTCATGCTGTCAGCTACGGGTATCGTCTTTTTTTTGGTCAAATTTATAGCACAAAACAGCGTCATGCAGATCACTCACAGACCAACGAGGAAGACACGGAGGGACATTGATGCTGCGTTCCAGAAACGTCGGAAAATCGGAGACTTTTTCTCAAAATTGTGACGACCTGACGTTGAGTTTAACAGCGTGAAGGCTGCAGACCATCGTTTCTAATTTTATTAATAAACTTAAACTTCAAGTATATCTTTAAGACTACAAAAACCTTAAAACTGCACTAATAAATATCTTAACGCTGCAATAATAGATTATTTTGGCCACTTGGTGGCAGCAGAAACAAAGGTGCTGAAGGAACTTGCATCCGCTCAATCGTTGCCCAACAAACTAATGTTGCCTGTTTGTATAAACTTGGCTGTTGCTAAAGAATTCCTGCTTGCTGACATTAATGAAACGCAGCATTGTAATAAACTTATCATGCATGAATCTGAGAGTTATGCAGTAAAAAAACAGAACGGCAATCACGTGCATCCGCTGGCACCGCTGGTACAAAAGGCTTTGTTCACAACCACAGCTGACGCCATTTTTGGAGGTCATTTTGCAGCTAAAACCCATCTTCTCTAGGATCAGCAGCTGTGACCACACAGGTTACCTTAAAGGGCCAGCGCGTCGCATTAAAGGGGATCTATCGGCAGAAAGGGAATGTTATGTTTAAAATGATGTTCTCTTTAGTGTTTAATCACCTGAAATATCTTGATAATGATATATTTTAGGATATAGAAAGTTTTCTGAAAATAAATAAATTGTATTCAATTCACGAATAAGTTTACAAAACCATGTCTCATATATACGGAGTACTTTCTCATTAAATGAAGGGAGTATGTGCTCATTCTTATCAATATAGACGGGGTTATTATGTATCAGGATGTGATTCAATTGACAGATGATGAATTATATTGAATTATTCCAGATTATCTAAAACAACTTTTTTCACGGTCAAATTGAAAGTTTAAATATTGATAATAAAGCGAAGAAAGCCTACACTACGGTAAGAACAGCAGGTCAGTTGAACCACAAAGACCGTCTGTCAACTGTGAAGGACGTTTCGAATCATTTAAACTATGTTTTTCTCGTCCACATGCATTTGTTTACAATCGGTTTGCTCACGTTTGTTTCCACTATTATTATTATCACAACCGAAAGAACCAATGATGGAGACACAACTGCAACGATCCATTACATCAGATGTTTGTGATCACTTTCATACTACAACAAAGATAAAAGTAAGTAGATCAGACGTTTATCAATTATATCCAAACACCAGGTTTTTATCTCCAAAGAAACTCTCCGTTTAACTCTAACTTTTACTTTTTGTGGCTCATGTTGAGGAGCGTTGCAGCACAGACAGACTGCACCAAGGTCAAGGATTTTTACAGCACAAACAAACTGGTTAGAAAATATTATTCAATTATGTTTGCAGAGGGGAACCACTGTAGTGCAACGCTAACATGTCATCAGATACAGCTGTCAGTTTATTAAAAACACAAAAAGGCTGTTTTCAGCCACTATGACCTCCAAAATGGCACCAGAGTGGGTCTCATTAACCTGAAAGCCTTCCTGATGTTGTGCGTGAACACATGAATGCACTGGCGAGTCCCTCTCGGTCTCAGGTCCAGACCTCCATGGGCACCATGGCCTCCTTGCAGCCCATGGGGGGAAGCAGGTTCTGCTCGCACAGGAACTGAAGAGGGAACTGGACCAGGAAGCCGCGGATCTTCTTCAGCTCCTCGTGAGCCCGGGCCGGGTCCTCCTTGTCCAGGCCCGGCTTGGCGAGGTAGCCCTCCAGCTCCAGGATGCTACGGACGTCGCTGGGCGGAAGACTTCGGAAGACCTGAAGAGAGAAAAAACAAAAGAAAACAGGACGGAGTCAGAGAGAGAACCAGGGGTTGGTGTCCAGAACTGGTCCTGAATAAATTTATTACAAACAAAAGTGTTTTAATGACAAATGATCTGCTCAATCAAGACTATTTTAAATACAACTGACATTTCATGATTTGAAATCCTATTTGTAAACACGATACGGAGCCGTCGTGTCGGACTCACCTTCTGGTAGATGGTGGCGTTTCGAGCGCAGGTCGTCATCCAGACCTCCTTTTAGAACTGGTCACTGACGGGATCCGACACGTCGATGGAGGGATCCGTGTTGGCGCCCAAAATCATCCTGAGAGAGAGAGAGAGAGAGAGAGAGAGAGAGAGAGAGAGAGAGAGAGAGAGAGAGAGAGAGAGAGACGGAGAGGTGAGGAGGCGGGTAAGGAGAAACTTGAAGAAACGCTGACGGCACCAGAAAAGAGGAAATGCTGAAACATTGCAGGATATTGCGAGCGGAGATATTTGGCAACGAGAAGAAGACGTGATGAGGAAATTTAACAGAAGTACAAAAAACTCTAATAAATAAATAAATTAGATTTACATTTAAAAAACTATTTTTCTCACACAGTCTTGTCTGAATACATCAGTATTCAGCGTCTGTCTGAAACGCTCCGTTTTAGCGCCTGTCTCTTTAAATGAGCCCAGTCTGCTCTGATTGGCTTGTTAGAAAATGATGGCGATCCTCTGCAAATGTGGTTCTGAAGCTCATATGGGGATACTCTTATGGGGAGGTTTATTCTAATGTTTTCTGATCAAGGTAGCGCACAAAAAAACTGACTGGGTCGTCTTATTTCACAGTTTGTGGGTTGGTAAGAACTCCAGATAGCCAAATGTATGTGAGTTCATTCATTTTTCATGATATGTCCCCTTTGAAACCTCAAATTTAGAGACGGTTGCGTGACGGATTACTGAACGGGCATATTGGGCACAGGCCCAGGGGCCCAACATGTCAGGGGCCCCCCTGGACAAAGAACAAAAAATACATGAAACAAATATTGTTATAGTGTAATAAGTTATCTTAATTTAAAAAGTGTCAGAATAAGTTTTCTCTCACTCCTAACTTTCTCTTATTTCATGTTTAAATGTCTTTACAGCCTGTAAAGAAGCTCTGGTTGAATAAATAGTTCATATAATGTGTCAGTACTTGAAGCACTCGAGGCGGAGCTGCAGAGCGTATTTTCCAGCTTGGTACTCCTGCCCGTCCATCACCGCCGTAACCGTCTCCGAGTCCTCCACGATCACCACCACCTCGCTGTCCCTCTTTCCCAGCATGCTCCGGTCGTTGATGTTGGCAGAACCTGCAGAACCACAAAATGAGTGCGATCCCAGAATCGGCCAGCAGGGGGCGCTGCAGCGCCTGAGCTCAGACTACATGCTGACGTTCATACTAGTAAAATACAGGAAATTAAATAGTCCAAAGAAATGTATATAAAAAAAATAATTAAAGAGATCTGTTAAATACTTAATAAATGGGTCTTCACTTTCATATCAAGGGCATGGAAGTGAATGATGTCCTTTATATTTAATAGTTATGTTTATCTTTATGTCACTGTAGACAGGAGCTGGACAAAATAACAGAAACGATTACAGAATTCTATTATTAAATTGTTGTTTCAGACACAAAATGAAAGTTCCTTGTGGTAACTCTAATCTTTAATGATGTAGTTTTATTTACACTGAATTATATTTTAGTTTCTGTTATTTGTAGCTGCGCTCTACAGTTATCTGTGTGAAAGAAACATCTGTTACCCGACACATATTTCACACCATATCTCATTACGGTACAGTTCAGACATTTCTTCATTTAAAGGGTCAGAAGGGAAGTTTGGGAACCGCAGTTCTGCTTTAGGTTATGTGGAACCTTTAAAGGTTCAGTTCTAGTTCAAAAACACAAACATGTTTAGAAAACCAGCAGACCAGCATGAGACAAACTCAAACAGAAGGTGGGTTAAAGGCAGCTTTATTGTCTCTCACAAACACACACACACACACACACACATACACACACACACACACACACACACACACACACACACACACACACCTGTAGTTGAAGTGCATGACGGCCTGGATGGCGCTGCCTCCTCCGTTGTTGATGTCTCCTCGAAGCCCGGCAGCAGAGGCGTCACCACGTACACTCGGTACTTTTTACCCTCCCTGAAAACGTTTGAAATGACACGGAGAAAGAGAAGGATGATATCTCACCGCCGAATGACTCACAAAGATAAGAACACCAGAGGACGATGGAGGATCGATAGCTCAACAGATTCATTATTATAATTAATAACTATGTTCAAACAGTGTTAGTGAGGCTGGGTCACAAAGGTAACACTGGAACATTCCTCAGGTGGTGAACAAACACCATCTAATGCTGTTTTTCCAACAAATTATTAGAGCATATATGGAGGTTTTTTAAACACGGGAAAACTCGACAATATCACTGTTTCTGTCAATGGAGTCTGTTGGCTTTGAGGAGGGAATAACGTCCGTTTCTTTTCACATCTAACTCTGAATTTATGATATATTCTGACTGAACCACAGCTGGTGATTGTTGGAACAGTGGAAAGACTCACAAAGTAATTGTGAGGTTTGTTTTGTTTGTCGAAGTTTGTTTGAAAAGATTGTTTCACGACGATCATGGAGGTAAGATGACGTTTTCCGTCAATGGAGTCTGGTGACTTTGAGGAGGCAAATATTACGACTTGGCTCAAATGTGAAATGTGTTCATTAATGTAACTGGTAATGTGTATTTTTTGGCTATTTTTGAACGATTAAAAAAGACATTTATACTGTTAGTTAATCAGTATTTTGAACGGTTCAAACATGAATACATGTTTTGCAGTTTGAATAAAGACATTTTCGTGACACTTGCAAGTGATAAATAATCGTCTTATGATTTTTGAGACTAGATCCTTCACTGAGACCTTCACTTTACTTCTGCTGCTGGTTAGAATATTCTAACGTGAATTATTCCAGAAAAATGGAGGGAGGGACGACAGGAAGACAAACGTGAAAACAAAAACTTTGCAAAGAGGAAAGTTGGATGTTTGTGTTTGAGTCTTGAGACACGTGAGAGTACACAACAACTACCATTCGTCCACTAATATATATAATATACTTAATCTGTACTTCATGTACTTTGAGTTTATTTTATGATTTTTGTACCAAAAACATCTGAAAATAACTTAAAGTAGCAGCTGTTTATATCACTTCACACATTTTCTTGTATCTCAACTTGTAATCTTAAACTTCTGTCATTTGAACATTTTTATAAATCTGTCGTTTGTCTCTTTATTGTTTTGTTTTTTCAAATATGACTTTTGATATCTACAACCTCTGCTACACAATGTTCCAACTTGTTTACGATTTCTACTTTCTAAAGTGCAAATAAACAGAAATTAATTCATAAAAAGGTGACGAGACAACATGTCTCTGAAAATGAAACTAAACAAGAGGAATGCAAAGTGTTGAACCACTTTTTTTGGTTTTCTGGGAACCTCCTGAACTCATCTCGCCAAATCTGTTTTCATTTTTTTTTCCAGCCGTGAAAAGCTTTGTTTCCTTGGTGCATTGCATTGTGGGACACCAGATTTACACTGCACACTTAAAAACCCTCTTCCAGTGCAGGTCAGAGCTGAACCCACAGTGAGGATGAGCTGCAGGATGTAAAGGGGCGTCTTAAAGTCAGCCGTGTTAAAATAAAAGCAACAAGCACCGACCTGCACTTTGGTTTGGATGCAGTTGGGGACTTGGTACCGCTGCTCTCTGGCCGTGGTGTGAGACTTGGGCAGCAGGTACGGGTACGACAGGGAGCGGTACTTTGGCTTCACGAGCTGGAAGACAAACAGAGGAAAAATCAAAACACGGGTCACAAATTTACTGGAGACAGCGACGTGGTCGGCTGCAGAGTCACATCAGAGAAAATAAAACACTCTATACTTTATTCCAGGTATATTCTGCTTCTTCCACATATTTAATTTCATCACTTCTGTCCAGAAGGAGATTATTTAAAGGGTCGGAGTAATCAATGTTCTGCTGTGGACGTATTTTAGACACCTAAAAGAATCAATATCAGTTTAATTGAACGCTATAGTCTGGTGCTAGATACCAGCTTTCTCCTTCAGAAAGAAAGGGCAGTACACAAAAAGTAACAACTGTGACACTAATGTCTCATGAAAACAGATTATTATAAATACTTTTATTCATTTAGGATAGAATCAGGGTGACGAGACAACAGCAGCAGGACCTCTGACCTTAGTGAAGTTCCACCGCTGGATGAAGTGTCTGGCCACGTCCCGAGCTGCTTTCCCGTGAACCACTGAGGAGATGTCGTGCCAGGGCATTCTGGGAGTCGTGTGTCTGTCTATGAAATCTACAACGGGAATGTGAGGAGGAGGACGGGTGAGTGGAATAAATCTCTCTCTCTTCCCTCCTCTTCTCTCCGTAAACTGTGAGCGTGACGGTGTTCTCACCATCGAACGGTTTCTCCAGCTGAATCCAGTCCTTGTACACAAAGTTGCAGTAGTCCTTTCCGTGCCAGAACCGTGTGTTTCCCAACAACTCCCCGACCCCCGTATGCTGACTATGCACTGAGCTGCTCCCTAAAACACACACACACACACACACACACACACACACACACACACACACACACACACACACACACACACAGTTATTAATCAGCAGTGCAATGCATTAAAACGGGGGTGATCTGATGTATTTCTCAAAGACTGTATGTAAGAAGTGGACGTAGTCGTCGTGACGTCACCCGTTGGTTTGTGGACTGATGTTTCGAAGCGATTTGGCCGTCGCTATCTTGGTTTTCTTGCAACCAGTGAACAGGAAGTGACCATATCTGGACTGAGGAGGAGTGACGTAGAGACGCCGTATACGTCTCTGGTAGAGACCTGTCAATCACCGTGTAGCCCCGCCCTAAAGCATCCCCTGCTTTATGGTCTGTTTGACTCTAAATGGACCATAATGTACTAAATGAACATCATGCTGTATTGAAGAAGACTTGAAACTAGAGATTGAGACCATAAACTCATGTTTACAATGTTTACTGAGGTAATAAATCAAGAGAGAAGTAGAGTCATTTTCTCATAGACTTCTATACAACCAGAGGAGTCGCCAAATGTGGATTAATCCGCCGCTGAAAATAGTCCCCAACAAATGCTGTTTCCTCCTGTTTGATGCCAGTAACAAAGACATTACAGAATGAAGAATAACACCACATGTGACTGGTTTAATCATCTCACGACCCCTCAGATTTATCTTGTGACCCTCTGTAGGGGTAACATGAAATGTAAACTTGCACTAATTAATGTAGATTTTCTATAAAATACTGAACTCATGAGACTTCCCCTTTTTCAAGCATTAAATGCAAAGGTCTGCATGAACAGGCAGCTTCATCATGGGACTATTAATAGTAGAGCACAAAAAACAATTCCACAAAAAATATTCTATTGATCCATGAAGTGTAAACATTTCATTCTCTGGTTGGTCTCTGTAGCAGATATTTACATTCACATTGAAGGTTAGCTTCAACTGATATCACTTTTTATTCTAAACAATAACATCATAGACTGACTGATAAAAACCAAAACTCTCTTACCTCGAACTGTTATTTGAAGAGGATCACATTCAGCTGTTGCCAGAAATGGTCGGTTCTCAATCCTGAAGTAGTACGTGTCTGTGTATGATGTGATTAAACTGGAAAATAAAGTGGTGCAGTTTTTCTGACTCAGGTCTCCAGTTAGATTCATTGGATAGATGTTATCCTCCCTGTTACTGTTGAAAATCACATTATTTGGATTTGGGCCAAAGTTATGGTCATTTTTAATCCACACTCCGAAGGTTTTTCTTGTGCTGTTGAATTTCTCCTCTGATTTATCTCTGAAGTTACATGGGATTTGCAAACAAGATCCAGTGAGTGCTTCCATCTCTTGAGGTGCAGTAATGAATAGAGCTGGATCCCTATCACAATCAGTCAAAGCACCTGTGAAACAGACTAATGATTAACAGTGGTGAGTAACATGTGTAAATAAACAACAACAAAAACATGAAGAGAAATATACTTCAGCAGTAATATTTTGCATTTTGGTCTTTTTTTCCCTGAACAGTTTTTGTTTTGATTAATGTTTTTGGTTTTACAACAACTATCCCCCACGAGGCCGACCCCAGTGGTGACCAAACCCGTCTATATCTCCAAATAACTAAGTCAGTCTCGTCTCAGTGACAAAAGAGCTGACGCAGAGAATACAGATTGTAACATTCACATGAATTTAGGGTAAAATGATGTTGGGATCTGGCCCTAGTCTAGAAGCACCCATGCTCCTTCCTGTCATACAACGTCTGATGGAAAACTCCAAGATGAATGACTACACCTCCCAGCACAGCAGAAACCTGATGCTGGTCCCTCATTGGCCAAGAAAGGGCCCCCCACTGGTTGTGCCACCTGGTTTATAAGCCTGAGCACAGCTAGAATTCTTTCTCTTCCGTCCAGACACCGCTGGTGTAAGGAGATCCACAAGGCTCTCTTCACCCCGGACACGCGCTGGTGTCAGGAGGTCCACAAGGCCTCTTCACTCCGGACTCGTCCAGGGGACAAGAAGATCCACGAGGAACCGCGGCCTCATCAAATCCTATCAGAAGGTAACAATCGTTCCTCGCCGAAGATTTCCGGGAAGGACGACCCAAACCTCGTCCCTCAGCCGAAGTTAAAAAGCCCCTCTCTGCAGCGAGGAGGCCGAGTCTGCGCCAGCCAGCCCCGAGGCCGCGCCACCGAGAGCCAGCGGCTACTCGAGGACCGAGTGATCCCCACCACGGGAAACGTACCCTACCGAACGAAGCTTCTACAAGTAAGAGTTACTGGTATCTGGGCCTAGCTTAGCTTAGCATTAGCTTCATTTAGCCTATTCGTTATGTCGTTGTTATTCCTGCATCTTGTTACGTTAAGTTACTGTCGTGTTATAACGTGTTATTGCGCAAGCATCGCGGACCACGGAGTCCCGTTATATTGTGTATTTCCTGCTGTAACTGTTTGCATTAGATCCGTCGCTGCTAGTGGATGTGGAGGTTGTGATTTTATCACTTCAAAGACCAAAACCACGGTGGCGGAGCCTCGTCTCGCCGACCGAGTTTCGGGGTGATAAGAGAGCAATACTCGCATCTCACCGCAGTGATAAAGATCTGTTTGTTTTGGGGATTCTTTTATTTTGTTTTTGGTTTTATTCTCTCCTCTTTAAATCGGCTCTGTGAGTGAGATCTAGAACCGCAACTATCACCGTACAAGCGTGACCGGTCGGTTCAGAATCCGACCGCAGAGTTTACGAGTGATCAGCTGTTCCTCACATTCTCACTGCAGCTCGGAGCACCGCGCTCAGAGCTCCTCTCTCTCTCTCTCTCTCTCCCTCTCTCCCTCTTCCTACTAACCCGCACACACATAGTTAGATTCACTGATTTTGGGTGAACCTCTCAGACACGTGGTCGCGTAATCTATTGTCTCAACCCACATTGTGCGCCGCCCCACGTGGTTACACGTAGCCACCTCTCAGCTATCTTGTCGCGGGTCACTAGACTCCGCCATCTTTGCTTGTAGGCTCACACGCCCCTTTTTAGGTTACGTACCATCACTGTTTGAGTAGGCCCCCCCCCCCCCTTTGTTTCCACACACACACACACTCACACCTGTACATATATCTATATACATATCCTTACCCCACTTTATTCATTTGACTTTAGGTATTAGACATATAATTGTATGATAGTGTTTGTTGATTTTGATATTACTTGATTTGATCATTTATTATTTTATTTAATAAACTCTGTTATATTTTAAAGAGCAGTCGTCTGTGATTACTTGTGTATATGTGTGTAATAATAACTGGATGTAGTGGCCTGTGCTCGAACTTAAACCTTCACTTTCACTCTGAACGTGTAATAGTACTCAGACTATTGACATTATGAGTGAACGCTAATTATGAGACTTAGTTTTATTGTTTGGTTATTGGTCCCTGTTCGCAGGGTGGTGCCCCGTTGTTATTAATAATCATTAATAATTGTTACTGACATTAATATTTCTATTGATGTCAAGAACTTAATTTCTTAGATGCTGATAAACCAAACACGCTCCTCTATGTTCCCAACAATGATATGTGTCAAATAGTAAATGATTCAAGAGGAATACAAGTGACTGAACCAAAAGCTCACCTGAGAGAAAGAAGACACTCAGTAACATGTTGGCTGTCACCATTCTCACAGACCGGACTGCCATGACACTCATCACCTGGATTCACAAACACAACAGTGGATTTTACAAAGCGTTCAACATGCTCTGTACAACCACAAGTTACTGTGTGTTAAGAGACCACCGCTCACAAGGCTGCAAATGTGTACGACTCAGAGTGTTAGATGAGAATAAAACCATGAGTGTTGTCTTAACAAAGAAGCCCACATCAACAAGAGAGTGACAAATAGATCCTTTGGTTGGTGGTTTTAAAGAGAAAATAATGCAATTCATGAATTTCAACAGTCCAACAATCCAACTTCCCTTTTTTAGCTGTCGTACTTCAACATCAAGTCGACTTCCTTTGAATTAAGAACACAGAGCGAGTGCAGTTTTATTTTTTATCAGAGTTCTTCCCTTAACTACTCATATCCTGTGAGTCTATTTATTCTGAAATCTTTATATATTGCAAATATCCCAATAATTATAATAACAATAATAAGAACATGTAACAGCCAGTGACTTGAGTACAGTCACTGTGGATCACACTGAGCTTTATCTCTGTTGCTCTGCATCACAGGACTGATGAACCTCACAAACATTTATTTGTGTTGTTACAATTTCATCATTGAATAAATGATTTACCCCAATAGCTAAACATTCTGCTTCCTCTTCTCTCAAATATCTATTCAAATCTTTAAAAAGTACATTTGATAAACACCAGCAGACAAAAGGTCAGGATTATTCTGTTTTATATTTAAAAAGAAAAACATGAAAATGTCCCATCAAGGAGCCAGTTTCACACAGATTATTGCAGAAACTGTATCTGTTGTTGTTTTCCTTCATAAAGGAACATAGAGGGGAAAATACTGGAATCCATGAGAAGCAGAGGAAAAGGACTCGCCAAGCAGTCAGAACAATATAAGGCACTCAATGGCATGAATAATACGGAAAAGGCTCAGATGAGCAGCTACTCTTTACAACTCATTGGTATTTTATCCACCCGTGAGTCCTGACACACAGTTTTGTTCTCTGTGCCTTTAAATATGAAAACAGAAGTTCAACAAGTAAAACGCTAGTCAGTCCTCTGGATGCTTCTGCATTGATGCTACAAGTAATCAGACAATTTGTTGATGAATAACTAGAATTAAATATATCATAACTAGAAGAAATAGAAATATTAAAGATATAGAAAGACTGTTTTCTACCATTTACCATTTGATCCTAAAATGATTGATTGTAGCAGATATCAACTTACATTGGAGTGAGTGTTTTTTCCTCAGTGCAGCCGTGCTGTCTGACCAGGTCAATGCAGAAGTCACAGGTCTATGAACCAAGATGGACTGTGAAAGGAAGGAGGAGTTAATGGAAGGTGGGTCAAAACATCACTGCTGGTGTTCCTGCGAATGGAAAATAAAGCTATAATTCACACACTTGTGTGCACATTTGTACTACAACCACTGTTGGATTCTGAAAATACCACAACGTCCATTAATTTACCAGCCAATGATTAAATGAAAGTATTCTAAATGAAGAAATGACACATTTAGAGTCACGACAATGCATATTATGAGATGTAACTGATTATTTAAATTGTTAAGAGCTTGTTGCATACGTAGAGAAATACTCTCTCCCTCCTTGATTATTACATGCAGAAATAACTTTCTTTATAGTGGATTTAATAACAGTACACTGATTAATCTAAATATTGTTACAAAGTCTTGTTATTTTTTTATTGTTTTCAGTTTTTCTCTTATTTCCTGTTTTATTTTGGTATTCACTTATAGATACTTCACTTCCTGTCCTCGTGTGTTTCCCACCACTGTGATTACCTTACGGGCCCTGATCAGTTTCACCTGTGTCTAATAAACCTTCCTCGCTTGTGTTTTCAGTGTGTGTGCTCTCTTTTGTCTGTTCATGTCTTTACTGGTTGAGGGATCATTTCTGGGTAGTTTTCTATTATTTTGGACCTTGGTTCTGGATTCTGACTTTGACTCTACGTGGTGTTTTTGTACCATTGTCTTACTTCGTTGGACAGTCTCCTGTGACATTTTGGTGTGGCTTGTCTGGTTTTTAACTCTGCTCCCCTGACTGTGAGCTCTTCAGAGCCCTGTGGCTCAGAGTCTCCTGGTAGGTGCGTTGTTGGCTTTGTAGTAGAAGTCACTTTGTATTTAAATTGAACTGGTGTACTAAGATGCAGCCCGGCTATTGGCTGTTGTTCCCCGTTACAACATTTTTGCTGTATTATGTTTTTGTCTATTTGCAGTTGATGGTCATTACATTTATGTCTTACTTGATATTAGTGTATTTACAGTAAAATGTCATATTTAGTACATATCTGGGTTGCACCTCAATGACCAAATTTAAAGCCCCTGAAAGCTTGGCATCAAAACTTAAGAATTTCTCCATATAATAGGATACATATTTATGACAGAATAAGCAACAATCATCATTTAGCTTTAATTATGAGTTTAACACTAAAACACTTCGACAACCGCGTCAATTGTCATCAAATTGTGATTCAAATGTTGCTCCTGATTGGTGACATCACCTCTTCCATCTTAGATGATTTTTTTTTTCCTGTGAAATGAAAAAAAACTTACATTTCTGTAAAAGGGTATTCATAAGTCATTGATCACACTGTATGAATTTCATCGACAGCACACATGAATGTACTGCAACATTTTTGTAAATCTCTAACAGGAAGCTGAGAAAAGCAGGCTAGGTCTTCAAATTTTCAAGCAAAGTGCTGCAATTGAGGAACTTCCACTCGGTGCAGAAATTAAGCTAATGGACTAACGTTCAACACTAAAATAAGTTTGATCTGGTTTTAGTGTTGCTCCTGAGATAACACACAGGTAACGTTAGTTAGCGTTACCTTAATTGTTCATCGTCTTGAACACACGTCGGCGATTTCGCTCCCTTTTGATAATCGTCCTATTTGCGGTCCTATCGGTTCAATAAGAGCACAAGTAAACACAAGTTAGGTTACTAACGTTACATCTTAACACTGTAATTGGTGATTAACTTTATATATCTATTTTAGTGCTTTAGTGATCTCCAACTGTTGAGGTTTAGGAATAGTGATCATGTAGAAATGCTGTAGTGCAGAAATGCACACGAGAAGGATATAGCTGTTCAAGTTACAGTATACATGTCAGACCACATATATGAGTGATGCAAGAGGCACTAAGTAACAGGAGTTACATATCTAGATTATCTACTTCTGCTGATTGTCTTGAAATAAACCCAAGTTCACACTGCATGTCTTACTTCAAAACAGGTGATGACCCGGAGGGGGGAATTGCTGCTTATGGCAACTTCCGGATCAAGGGAGGAATGCAACCAATCTATCAGAAATATTTGAAAATAGAATTTTTGTTTTCTTTTTTGTCATACAGGTGCAGCACATTGAAAACATACAAAGATATGGTGGTGTAATTTTCCTGTAACAATGTACAATTTCAAGACTTTAGATAATGGTGAAATACTTTTTAGGGGAGAAGTGTTGAAAAACCGCATGGTTTGGTTCGCGTCATTACGAAACTAATTGCTTGTCTCCGTTCCAGCTCTTGCATTGTCTTGAAAGTCACATCCACTTTCTGAAGGGTTGACTATCAATATAATTCTTTAATCATCACTGCATTGCCATTAGGAGTTAAGTTATAACAAAGAAAACTGGAAATACTTTCCAGTTCCAAATTAATTTTGGTTCGTAAATTAATTGAATATGTCCCAAAGAAAACACTCAAACAAAAACATCATGTTCTGTCAGGCCTATCAATTCTCAGATGACTTTGATTGAGTTTCTATCAAAATATTCAGAAAACATTTGTTACTTAAGAGCAGCCGCATTATGTGAGTGTGACTTCTTCACATTAACAATACAAGTGACTGCAGCACTCCAAGTCATCTGATCCTATTCATAAATTTTAATTAATTTATATAACGTATAGATTTGGCATGGGACGATATGAAAATTTCATATGGTGATTATCATGGCCAAAATAACAGCGACTCACAATATTATCCAGATAATCATCTAAATATGTTTAAAAACTCTTAAAATGGCCCTTAGACACAACAGAATAACTTAAACTTTAATTTAGTCGGCACGTCCCCCCCCCCCCCCCCTCATCATCACTACTTGCTACTCACGCACAGCTTTTGTGTGCGTTTACTCTGAGTGTTAATGGAGTGTTGTGGAGATTTGGACACACTTGCGAACGGATGCAATCACGATGTCCATGTGTACAGAGGCCGGGTCGGTACCGTTTCTCAGTGTGTCATCAGCGGGGTTTCCGTGCAGTTCAATCAGCGACTGAACTCAAGCATTGGAGAAAAAGCACGGCGAGCAGTTGTGTTTATTATGCCGTATTAAGTTTGAGTCAGAGGACATCTAAAGAGCGAGCAGGTGCTTCTTGAGCTGGGAGCTTATTTGTTTTACTTTGTGAAAGGCCCAGGCTGGGGAGAGCGTTTCATTTACTCCCTGTTAACGAACAGCAATTAGGCTCCCTAATGAGGCCCCGGGTTAGATGTATTAAGACCCTTGTTTATCCTGCTTTCCTTCCCTTTTCCTCTCCTTCGCTTTGTTTTTCACTGCGTCAGTCGGGCAAACTGGGACACACGCAGATGCACATATACTTTACGTCAGCTCTGTCTGTGTCTGAGTTCCACCTGCCTTCAGCCCCCCCCCCCCCAGCTCCAGGCAGATTCTCAATGCTTCTTAATTTAGAGGAGACAGCTTTCCCCCTTGTTCCAAATAAAATACCTGAAATGGGGGGGGGGGGGGGGCAAACTCATAAATCCGCTCCTCTAACAACAACAACATCCAGAGGGATCTCTCCTGATGCTAGAGATGAGCTACTACTTCTCCTCACTTCCTGGGGGATCCTTGGTGATTGATTTACACGCAGGCTCAGTCCAACTTAACCCAACGGTTTAGGAGACAAAGTAGTTCCACCTGCTGTGCCGCTAGGCGCGCCAGGCTGAAAGGGATAGGTCTCCGCGCCACTGGCGCTCCTGACGGACAGTGTGCCAGACGAAGCAAGTACCAAAGGAAATCAGTGGTTTTCATCGGGCCATGAGACACCTTTTCTCTCGGGTCAGCCTCAGGACATCGTAGGTGGGCAGCTGCTAGCTAGAACAATAAGGACACACATTTGTTCTTTAAGAGGGAAGGGATTTAATCACTGACTGAAAAGACGTCATGTATCTGGGAGAATGCTTGGTATCACCAGGGGCGTTTCTAGGATTCAAAGAAAGGGGGGGCTTAGCCCCAAGGGGAGTGGCATGTTTGGTTCAATCAGAAAGAGGGTGATTTTGCTCTGTAGTTTTGCTTGCATTCAGTATATGATAACACAAGAGACAGAATTTCAGGGTCATAGTGAAATTTGACAACACAAATATGAACTTTTCTCAAATAAATTATTTAGGGGGGCTTCAGCCACCATGTAAAGTTGCTGTCCTCATCCACTTTAAATGGATATTTGGGGAAATGTGCTCATTTTACATGTGAAAGAGAGATTATAGGTATTGCTATTTGAACATTCAGATGTCTGTATTGGTGGCTTTTATTTACCTTTGACTTTCCATGTCAAGAATAAGGCTTATTAACTTTGAACTGAGTGAACTCATATTCTGTGTCTAAACAGAGAGTATCCACACAAATAGACAGTGTTCACCAGCCAATGTTTGTCTGCAGGACACTGCCAAACCAGTAGTGATAGAGGAAATAGGCTCTCAAATACGCGGTCATGTAGACACTCTAAAAGGAAAGCAAACAGGGATTTTTATTATTATGACAACGTTTAACTTGACATTTTAGAATTTCTGGCCTTGCAAGTCCCAACACCTGCACATCCAAAGTTAGACTTCACACAGGTAGATTGCAATTGCTGTTAGTGCACATATATTTATAATTTGTATATATTTGTATTTGTATTCCTAACATATATTTTCCACCCACCCTGCATGTCACTGTACACATTGTATGTGCATGTAACAAATCAATCCACGAATCAATATGCTGCTTTCCAAACAGTCCAAAAAAAAAAAGAAAAGAAACACAGTACAACACAGTAAAGGTAGAGTTTCTGTGTTGCATTGCACCACATTGCACGTGTTAAGTTACACCTAGTGGGTTATTAAATAACTCATGTTAGTTATACAGTTTCGTTTACATTTAGATATTTCAAAGTTTGGCTTTGGTCATTTTTGACCCAACTCGCTTTGGTTGTATCGTAGCAACAGCCAACGGAGGCGGATGAAGCTGTGTGGATGTGTGGTTTCCATGGATACCTATGAGGGCAAACTGTCGGTAAAAGTTTTGAAATAGAAAAGAAGCTCGAAATACTCGGTAAGTTTGCTCTAATGTAGATGTGTAAACGTAACAAATTATCAGAAACATGTACCGCGTGTGTTATTGACGAGGGGAAGTGGTAACTGGTTGTAGTAACGTTAGCTGGAGGCTGTTTATCAGCTGTGCTAACGGGGCTAAAGCGTAAAACTAACAGCTATAACGTAAACTAACAGTTAGCTATAACGCTAAACGTTGACATTAACGTAAAGAGGGACTTAACGCTATGTGCGCAAATATTCAAACAGTATAACTAGAAAAACGTTAAGTTAATTTAAAGTAAATACGTTACTGTCAACTCCCAACATTAAAATGTTCACCATGAACATAACGTCATCATAGCTAACTTTAGTTTTTATTTATTTATTTCATATTTACGCTTTAAATGCAGAGTGTAGCCCTTCTATATAACGTTACCAGCTCTCTCAAAACACAGGTGTGCTGTGAGAAAACACCTGTCTCACAACAGTTACTTAAAGGTAAAAGCCCGGGTGAAATAGGGTGATAGGGTTATAGTTTTGTTAGAATGTGCTTGACTGACAAGCCCTAAGGATTTAGGATATTATATTTTCGAGTTTCTAAACCTTTTCATGGCTCTTTGACCCATTTTGAAGATCTTAAACCTTAGCAGTGTTTAAGTTGTCACATAAATATTAGTACGACATGCTATTAAAGGCCATTTCTTAATGGTATATAAGCATACATTACACACATGTTAAGCACAGCTTGTTTCATTTTTGACAGAAAATGTAATAGTTCTGCAATAAATCATTCTTTTTTTATTATGAATTAATCTGACAATTATTTTCTCAATTCATCATTTGAGCTACTGAAGATTCCAACTACTTCAGTCCAAACCCCCAAAATTATTCAATTCACTAAGAGAAAAGAAAAATGGCAAATCCTCACGCTTGAGAAGCATTATCAAAGCAGTTGCAGATTCATTTCATGTCGGTCTGTGAAGCAATTCATTTACTAATCGTTTCAGCTTTGAAAATATATCAAACGAATGCCTTTTTTCTTAGTATCTCCACATGGGACCCCGAGCACAAAATTTATCAAAAGTGTAAAGTTAAGAAGCATCAGCCACACACTGTTTAAGATGTTGTTTGTAATATTTACTTTCAGAATATCCCAGCCGGTGCCATGGGGTCATCACTGACGAGGGCGGCCCAGTGGACCAGCTCTGGCAAACTTGAGCTCACGCCAATGAACGAGTCCTTGTTGAAAGAGGTCCTGCGCTTTGTGGAGGAGTTCAGCTCCCGACACCCACAGGAGGCCGAGCACGTGTTCGAGGAGCCTCTCCGGTGGAGTACCGCTTTAGTGGCATCTGATTTCAAAACCAACTATGACATCAGGTTGGTCTAATCATGAGGCCGGCAGCTGGTTGGCCGGTGCTTTCAGTATGACGTGCCTGTGCAGGATATGCTGTCACCATGGTGTCCAAATGTATTTTACCTTGGCTTTAGTCAAAGCAGTAGGCTATAATTAATCAGTTAGCTTCAGTTAGACTGAGTACATTCCTTTTTATTCCATCAGAAGTTCTGGTCGACTTTCAGTGTGTGCGTTGCATCCCGTAGCTTGGAAGCGGAGAAGTACAAAAACTTAATCTAGTATGAAAAAGTAATAATATGGATAAAAGTTTTTTTTGTTTTTCTCCTCAGTGACTCGGATGTACAGTCCCACGAGAAAGACAGCGAAGGGCGTCCATTGTTGCAGCTCTCCCCTGCTACTGTTTATGTGCGCAGCTTCAGCCAGCTCTCTAGACTAGTTCATCTGGCAGATGATAAGAAGCTGGAGGAGGTTCAAGCATGTCTCGAAGGTAAGCAAGATGAACACAGGAGGTGATTTGAATCCAATTTGCATCCTAAGTAGTCCAGCCACCAACATACCTCCATAACCCACAGACTTCATTTATTTGTCTACAACCACGCAATTATGCTGCCATTGGTGACTCTTTACATATATGCATTTAGTTTAGGTCTGCTGCCAAAAAAAAGATAAGTTAATGACGGGAATACATGATTAATGTAGTAAAAAACATTAAAAAAAGAGGAAAAACACAGTTCATATGAGGCCTACTGAATTGTAGCTCTCATTCTTGGGTGATCGGCCTCTGAATCTGAAGATTCGCTATGGCTAACCTCTTTCATTACTCAGAAAATAGAGACCCCGTGGTTAAGATTCTTGGCCCCAGCTTTGCCAGCGTCCTGGAGAAACATGATGCCCACACAGATGTGCTAAGTCTGGAAGACAAAGAGGGGGATCAAGGCAAGGTCAAGCTGTTCCTCCTGCTCCAAAATATGGACAACCAGCTCCTCAGCAAGTGCCTCAAAGAGATAGACGGGTAGGTGCTTCTTCCTTCTCCATCATCTATCCATCCTCCACGGCTGTCCCCACTTCCACTCAAGACCTAACCAGTTTCCCTGCAACATGTGGTTGTTTTTGATTGGAAGAAGCAGCGGGTTTAGACAAAAAGGGAAACCGTGAATGAATGAGACGAATTGGACGTTTGTTTTGTTTTGTTTTTCTGCACTTTCATCACAAACGAGTCGGGCTGGACCCCGGCGCGGTGAAGAGTGAAGTGGAGCTGTTGAAGCGGCTCTGCAGCGGGGGGGAAAAGAGGGTGTTGAAGTCGGTTCGATACACATCAGGTTTGAATTATCTCCCCACATTTCACTGCGCTGCAACGAAAGCCGTTGCTATTAACGCTAATGCTGGATATTCCAAAGCGTAAAAAAAAAAAAAGGTCTGTGTTCTGACGCCGCAGAAGTCATTATGTCTTGTCAGATTCCAGTTTACCAAGTCGTTAGTCAGTGCTCGTATTCATCGAGGCCTCACAAAGCATGTGCACACCAAGTGGTGGAAGCAAGTCCTCATGTTGAATTCTATGAAGTCGATGAAAATACTCTCCCAACCAGCCGTAAAATATGATAGTTTCACTACTAAGTGAAACTACCTCTCAGACCTGTGCTCATCGGTGTGCCACGTCATCCTCTTTAGCGGTCCAGGCACTTGTGATAATTTCTCTGTTTTGCTCCACTGTTTTTCTCTGTTTCCTTCTTCCTTTGGAGACAGACGTGTTGTTGCTGTCAGGCTACATTACATTTACGTCAAGGTTTCTGCGAGATTATTCCAAACTGCCATCTTTTTTTCCCCTTGCTTTTCTTTTAGATTATGTGTTTTCAAACGGCTGCCGCGCCCCTCCGTGGAGACAGGCCCTTAATGAGATTTGTTACCTTGTGATCGAGCCCTGCGACACTGAGACCCTCTACATCACCTGCAGCACAGCTGGAGTCTTTCTCAACGGGGTAAGATGAGGAAGATGAAGCACTGTGGACTGTGGATCAGCTGCAACAGTCAACCCGATATTGCGTCCTATTTCTGTGTGAGGAGATGTTCATGGAGGTTACATGCTGGAAAGTAATTTCTGATCCATCACTGTACAGTCAGTCAGTCATAGTTTGGCTGTTTTAAAGTGGGGTTATACGAGGTACTTATCCATAGTCAGTGTTATAACCTGCAGTAGATTAAACTATATTAGTTTATATTACATGTTTCCAAAACTAGCAAAATAAAAAAAACAAGAAATAAAATACATTTAGGAGCAAGAGTTTTATTGTCCACATCCTTAAAAACTGACTTGAGTTCACGAAGAGTAATCACTTATGACATTTGTAAGTCCGCCTTTACATTGTTCCAGCTGGATGCGGTGTTTAAACAAAGTGCAGTGGGTCTGCAAGACAACCACACCCAGTAATATCATGTAGAGCGTCCAACATCTTCAACCACTGGGCCTGTGCAGTCATTAAGAGCAGATCACCAATAACGTTACAAAAGTTGAAGAAAAGTTTGCCGATACAAAATAAGCCATCACTAGACAACAACAAAGTCTAAGTTACTTATGTTTTCTGATGCTGTTAAAAGTCTCTTAATATAATCTCTGTGTAAGGCTTGTGTTTCTACTCATGATCAGGGGACAAACTCAAACTATTATGTTCATAAATATACCTTCAATTTGCAGGGTAAAAAGAAAATCTCCTATCTGGCATTTAGGTGTCGCCCCCCCCCCCCCAAAAAAAAGTGTGCTATTGCATACGGAGCTTCCAAATACTTGCCAAACTCCAGGAATCTCTCTGAATGTGTTTGCAATCATCTCTAAGAGAGGATTTTGCGTGCTGCAGCACCTTTCACTCTCTTCCCTGACATTGCTGACAAGCCATAGGCCTCCTGCCTCTTGTTTCTCCACCTGGAAATGGTTCGGCCGAGGTGAAAAAAACTACAACCTCAAACCCGAAACGGGTGACATTGATGCAAATGAAACCTCAAAGAGCAGCAGTGTCTTAAACCTAATTCGGCGGTTTACATGGTTTTTACACTTCCTCGCTAAAGGCTGCCTGGAGATACTCCGAGCTTTCTAACCCTCAGCTATTCCAGCCGACATGTGGGTCATATTATAATTGTGGTTTTTAGAATTAATGAAGCTGTTTTTCACTGTGTTTTCACAGGGCATAAAACAGGGGGGGGAGGAGAGCGGCTACGAGCGAGCGAGTGATACGTACGAGGACCTGGGAACTCTTCTGAAGAGCACATCTCCACATTTTGCCGGGAACACAAACGAGCAGGTACAGTGGAACACGAGGGCAGATGCAATTAACATCAACGCATTAAGGCCTCTTTTTTTTTTCGTAGCCTTGAGTTTTAGCTCCCATAGCCGGGAACGCGTGGGTGTTGAAATGCCTCTTTGTCCCACGAACGAGGTCCTTCTCTCCGAAACCTGTGATTTGATCGCTGACGGCGTGTGACTCACATGTGTAAACAGAGTGAGGATTGTGTAATCAGTGTCTGTGCTGCTCCACGCTAGTGAGCTAGTGTCTGGTTGTCACTGTGCTGAAAAATTTCTGAAGCCGACCTCCTCCTTGTTCCAACATCAAAACAGCACGCCGTCCCCCCCCACCCCCCGGCACACACACGCATGCACAGACAGACGGACACCCGCGCTCATTTCCAGACACTGCAAAACGCGTGATTTATTCAGTAGTGCTATTTCCTGCTTTAGTAATTTGACGACATAACAAATCGCCTCAATAATAGATTCCAGCTGTGCTCCAAAAATCTGTTAATCATTTAAAAATCTGATCTCTTTTTTTTTTTTCTTTGCTCACGCTGATGTTTGTTGGAAAATGTAGCATCATCGAAACACCTACGGACCACCTTCCGCTCGCTGCCCGCTTTGTATCGATCTCGTGTCTTTAAAGAATCGTAGTAGGCCTATAGATTTTTGTTTTCCATTTGCTATCATGTCATTCTCAATGAAATATACAGTAGAACTGTCTGATTCATAGAATTTACTGATGTCAACTGGATTGACACGGAGATGCATTTTTCTCAATGCTTTTTCAAAACCAGAAGATTTCACAGAACTACTCTGTAAGTAGAAATGCCTTCAGTACAGAAGACAACAGAAATGCTTTTTACAAAACAAAACTGCTTATTGAATTGTCCCAAGGATTCATTTATTCAATCACTGCTGTACATTGATGTAAGTTGTCTTTAACAGACATTCATTTGCAAACATTATGGATGGAAATGTCAGTCAGGTGGTCCACCACTTTGGTCCAGACTTCAATGTCTCTATGTAACTATTGGATGGATTGCCATTTGTTTTTAACACACATTCATGGTCCCCAGAGGATTAAATCCTATTGACTTTGGTGATTTCCTGGCTTTTCCTCTAACGCCACCTGCAAGTTTTCACATCTGTGAAAGCAGTTTAAAAAACAACCTTTTGACAGATTGTTTGAAAATGTTTTCTTCCAGGTGAGTTTTTTTTATTTCTCCATGCACGCTAAACACAAGGTATTAAGAAACATTACAAGACAATATTGTGTGTTACCAGGTTATGTAAATTAAAACTGAACGCAAACATGATTTATTTTTAAAACTATTTAGAACACGAGGTTGTGATGCACTTCAGCCTCTTGTGGCCAGAAATGAGTATTGCAACAACAAACACTATACACATTTTATTCACCTGCTTCACAGATGATTTCTTTTGTTGAGGAACTTATTTTGAAACATATCTTGGCGAAAGCATTTTTGCACCTGTTCTGAAGTCATAAACACAGGAGAGAAAACAATTTCGATCAGACTCGTTTGTCTGACTTGCCTCTCAAGACTTCGTAGATTTATGACCAAATGCTAAACATCAGAATTTAGCTTAAAGCACTGCTAACGTGGCTGTAGACTCTTAGTGTCCGAAATCACTTCCTATTCACTGCATGGTGCACTTCCATCCACCATGTAAGCACCATATGGACAGAAAATAAAGTAGTGTGCATGGCATGTATGTGGCAGGTTGATCACACAAAAACAAAATGAGGAAAGCTGTGCATTATGCAGCTTTAATTTAGTCTGAAACGCAGCACAAAGCTGTTGCTTTAGTGTTATATTGAGCATTGGCTCAGATGTAGTATTAAAGTGCTTTAAGTGGTCGCAAGACTTGAAAAGCTTTATACAAGTCCATTTACCATGTACTACTACTTTCAGCTGACAATTCCACATTGCTACGCTCTTTATTTTATGGATGAGAAAATGACCCTTAACCTATTGAGTGTCTAGCTTATGGGAATAGTGACTGAGTGAACAAGGAGTGATTGTGAAGCTTCACGAAGATTATACTGTGCAGCATACACAGTGGAATAGCGCCTCCATTGTATCTGTGAAGTTGTCATTGGTCCGTGGTACAGTAAGCTGGGATGGGGCTAGTGAAGCCTTTAATAAACCAATGAGTAGTGCCAGGCTGAAGCGTGTAAAAAAACACACTGAGGCTTTTATGTTTTACGAGCCCTACTGTGTGAAGAGTGATGCCTCGAGTCTGAACCATCAAAAAAAAATGACGGACAGCCGCAGTAAAAATCGCTGCGAACCAGTTTGTGGGGGCACAAATCATTGTCGAGATCTTTTTCTTCTGGATTCTTCAAACTCCTTTGATATGTGGCTCGCTGTGTCCCGTAAACGTTGTTTCACTCTCCCTGCCTCCACTCGAGCTAATCACCCTCACATGATGGGGGTCAACGGGGGGGAAAACGCAGCGCTTTGAAACTCGTTTGATTGATTGCTGACGACAGCAATCAGACGGCGCAAACGTGCATCCCGCGTCCGAGATATTAAGTAATTGCGGTCGCTCTCGTGGACATGATCCATTCCAGTTTTAATTCCAGGGAGAGCGACAGCGGGCGGTGTCCGTCAGAAACACAACCTCGCATGACTCCGGCTCAGTTCCCTGATTGCAAAGCGTGGAAGGCGATAGCCAAAGATAACAACACCTAATCTCCAAACGTATCTGCTCGACTCCAAAGTGAGGAAGCAGGTCTTTTTTTTTTTTTGAACAGTTCTATTAGATTAGACAGCCTCAATCAAACGAGCCAAAAGGAGCCGAGGCCTGCAACACGGGGAGGAAGCAGACTCGCCCTCTCTGTTCGGTGTTGTGGATTTGTTTTGACATGGCGGCGTGATTGGGAATTGGACATGCGGCGTATTTGCATGCACAAGACGCTCACTGAAGAGCGAAAAAAAGAGATTTGTTTTTGTTATTCACATCCTGAAATTAATATAGACCGCCTCACTGTCAGTCAGCAGAGGCCGCTTGAATCTCGCCACTGACAGATGTTTTGTGGCCGGTGGCTTCACATTTGCTGCCCGGCTGATTTTCCATCAGTGCGAATCAAGTAATTAGATCTAGTCGAGCCACAAGCACATGTAAATAGTTGGAGTTTATGTTTTAGGAGTCAAATGAAGAAATAAGAAAAGTGCCAGGGATTGAATATCACCTGCTATTAAAATGTTTTTTTGAGTTTACAAATGTAGGCGTCCAAGCATTTCTGTCCAGGCCTGGAGTGTTTTCAGAAGCAGAGAGGCGCCTGTATTAGGACTTTTTACCGTGGCATGTCAAGGAATGTTCCCCTCTGTGTGAGCGCATGGAGTCCCATACAGTAGAATTAAAGAAGGTCGCTTTGGCTAATAAAGTCAGACTGTGGCTCTGCGGTGAGTTGACTTGTATGTTTCCAATGGCAGGTCACTTTGTGTTTTATGAAAAACAAGTCTTCGGGCATGCTTGGCGATACGAGCCATATAAATACTTAACTCCTAATTCTTTTTCCCTGCCCTTTAAAAACGGTTGAGCCCCCTAATAACAAATCACAAGCTATTTCTGCTGAGCAGGTGTCTGTGATTAAAAATTCTCCCGCCTGCAAACCATTCATATGTGTCTTGTTGGCATTCGTATGTAGGTTGTAAAGTTTGGTACAAAGACCTTCAAGACGTCAGAATAAAATCAAATCAGAAGTGAATAACCGTGACACAAAGGCACTGCTTTGTCTGTGCCAAGCTGCCAGGTTTTAGGTGGAAAATACATTCAGAATGAGTATTTACTTTTAATAAGCATCATTCAGAGAAATGCACAACCGGGGCACAAACGTTTATTTTTACAAACAATCATGTATTGTACATCTCACAGCTAGACTTTCGGTGCAAATTGAAAGAGGTCCCCCCCCTCTCATTCTCCGGTCGTTGTCTTTTTCCACTTACCAACAGGATTTTGCAGTTCAAGAACTTCCATCAACGCAAAAGATCCAGCATGTGGAACCGGTTGATGCGGAGGAACAGGGCCAACCCCAGAGGTCTTACGAGCAACAGGAAAAGAATGTGCACGAGAAGGCGAGGCAACAGCATGCGCCGAACAAGGCGGGCGGCGGGAAGAAATATGAACTATGTCCGTGGTGGAAGAATCTGAGTCTCGTGTCTCTGTGCGGGTATGTGATGATTCCTCCCGTTAAGATGTGCCCTGAAATATCTTCAGGCTACCGCGTACCGGGGGGGGGGCCCTCTTGTTGAGGAGATGAGCCTCAAACGACGGCGATGCCAAAGCCTCCGTCACATGTGCTCGCCGTGTCTGCCAGCAGTCGCACATTACACTGAGACCGTTATATGGTTTTTCATATTTTAAGGGCAAGTGAAAGTGTTCCTGATTACACAATGATTACGTTAATGGATACGTTCACAGGGTGGAAACCCTTTCTGCCCTATTACAGACAGAAATGTTGGGAAAAAGTCTTAGAAACAATCCCCAAAAAGATCTGTCACATATGGTCTTTGATTGATAAATAGATCTAGCGAGGGCTGAGCTGTTGCAGCTGCACCTTGTGATAACTATACCCATTTGAGGAGAAACTGGCTCACGATAAAAGTATCTCAATTGCTTTAAAAAAAAAATAAAAAATGCCGCTGAACCCTTGTCACGAATTGTTAAATAATGATTATGTTAGAAAAATAACCATTTTCAACATAGAAGCAGGCGTAATGACTCGTTATTTCACATCAATATAGTGAAGCAGAGGAAAAGAAAGCGAGTAAGAGCTCCGGAGAGGAGAAGTCTGGTGAAATACAGAAGAGAAAGCTGGGAGCGAGAGCCAAGGGCAAGATGAAAGCAGACTTCTCTGTGTCCTCCTTACCTGGACGCCAGTCCTCCCACAAAATGTAAGTGTCCCAAAGCAGTCTATCACAATCTGTAAGGAATACTTTCCTCTTGTTGAGGAGATGAGCCTCAAACGACGGCGATGCCAAAGCCTCCGTCACATGTGCTTGTTAAATAATGATTATGTTAGAAAAATAACCATTTTCAACATAGAAGCAGGCGTAATGACTCGTTATTTCACATCATTATAGTGAAGCAGAGGAAAAGAAAGCGAGTAAGAGCTCCGGAGAGGAGAAGTCTGGTGAAATACAGAAGAGAAAGCTGGGAGCGAGAGCCAAGGGCAAGATGAAAGCAGACTTCTCTGTGTCCTCCTTACCTGGACGCCAGTCCTCCCACAAAATGTAAGTGTCCCAAAGCAGTCTATCACAATCTGTAAGGAATACTTTCCTCTTGTTGAGGAGATGAGCCTCAAACGACGGCGATGCCAAAGCCTCCGTCACATGTGCTTGTTAAATAATGATTATGTTAGAAAAATAACCATTTTCAACATAGAAGCAGGCGTAATGACTCGTTATTTCACATCATTATAGTGAAGCAGAGGAAAAGAAAGCGAGTAAGAGCTCCGGAGAGGAGAAGTCTGGTGAAATACAGAAGAGAAAGCTGGGAGCGAGAGCCAAGGGCAAGATGAAAGCAGACTTCTCTGTGTCCTCCTTACCTGGACGCCAGTCCTCCCACAAAATGTAAGTGTCCCAAAGCAGTCTATCACAATCTGTAAGGAATACTTTCTACAGGGGGGGGGGGATACAAGATTTAGGAACTGATAGGAAGTGTCATTTTACAAGTTTTGTTGTTGAAAGTGTAACCTGCATTCACACTAACCATTGTACTGATGAAGAACCCGTGTAAAGGTCTTTTCTTCCTCTGGCTCTTGGCAGCGACACCTCCTCAGCTGTCTCCACACTTGCGTCTGCCAATGCATACAGGCTCCTAGCATCATAAATCCACTCATAGCCGCTGTTCACCGATAGCATTCTTTGGTGCTCACCGGTTAGCCTACACGCAGTAAAGACCCCCGGGGCTCATTCACTCAGTCACAGTGAATGTGAATTGCACACCACCCGGGACAGAGCGTAGGCCTCGTTCGGTGTCCGGTGTTTCTCATGTTTCTCCCTCGTACCGGGCTGGCTCCTTCTGATACTACGCTCCCCTGGAAATGCTATTTGTGCGTACATGGGAACTGTCTCTCAGCGGCCCCATCTGAATATGTATATACCAAATTTCATTGCTCCACAGCTCCCGACCTTCAGCATACTGTTATCCAAGTGGCCCGAGCAGCTCGGAAAAGCCATCTGCACTTCTGTTTGCATCAATGGCCCTCTGTATGTGATGACGGCTCCAGTCCTCCCATGACATTATTACGATCTTTATTTTCCTGCTGCTTAGATTGTGAGGAAGTTCAAACTTGACACTTGAATCTCAAAATCGTTAATGGGTCTCGTTGTGTGGGATGACCATGCTGTTTTTCCCATTAAAAACACCGGAAAAGGGATTTAACAATATCATACTCCCTCCTTTTGTCCGGTTATGTATTGTCTTACTCATTACACTATCCCACACTTTTGTGGATCGTTATCTGCGGTCGAAAGTGTACTATTATCTGCTCTTTTTATGTATTGTTTTGCAGTAAGACCCCAGCAGCATCCGTGCCAGTGGACGCTTTCAGCGAGAGTTCAGCTGAGAGTGAGGAGGAGGAGGAGGAGGAGGAGGAGCAGCCAGAGCGCCGTGCAGAGAGTAACACAGACCTGACTCCTGAATACTGGCAGATCGAGGAACTGGTCAAGTACCTCAAGGTAGGGGAACGTTACCTGGCACACCACTGTTTCCTTCCTCTTGATGAATTGCAACCCCAAAATAGTGATTCGTACAGAGAGCCGTACAGATGCGGGCTACGGCAGGCCACAGCTGACAGGAAGCAGTAACGTCCATGCTCTTTTCCAGTCGTCTGTTCAACAGTTTTGATGCTGTCCCGAGTCAGTATTCAAATTTCAAAAACCTCTTCAGAGCTGCAATGCAGGAAAACTTTGAACAGCTGGTATCATTTTCCAATCAAACCTCAGTCATATCTAGGTGCCACTCAGTAAAAAAAAAAAGAGGATGTCAGATCAGATAAAGTACATATATTCTATTAAGCGGCGCTTCGTAGGGAGATGCTTATTGAAGTGGTTGGCTCTGCTCGTGGATTCCTGTTTTTTTTGACACAGGCCTGTTTGGTTGCAAATGTGAGCCAAGGCGCAGGGGAAAGAGCTGTCTGACGGCACCGGAGCAGCTGTACGCACTGTTTGCCCACACCGCAGAAGCATGGAAATGAAGCACGCCTGTGATAGGTCTGACAGGGCATATGGTGAATATTAATGTGTCAAAACATGGAAGGAAAAGAAAAGAGGATCAAGCAAATTTAGGAAAACGCCACTGACCCAGACTGGCTGGGAACACCTCCGATCACTTGACTTCGAGATCGTCCGTCCTTACTCACTCAGTGAGACTATTATCTATTTATCTGGACAGTGTCGTTCAGACCGATTTTATTAAAACAGACTGCGTTTACTTTATTTTGACAGGAATCTGCTTTTTCGCACGTTGCAAAGCTGTCCCCTTCTATTTAACGGCGAAAAATACCTTAAATGCTGCTTCAAATTGAATTGCTTGATGTTATTTCAGCATGTAATAGTAGTCCGCACTGCATATCTTCACACAGTACGAGATTTCTTGATATCACCAGCAGATTTGTGTTCTGTGGCTCAAATAGGATCGTTCAGAGTAAATCTTACACCGCTGTAAAGTTTAAGATCTCCAGATAGATATTTATAGCTTAGCAAAATAGAATATAATGGGAGGAAATTCCCACTCTGAAAGCATGCAGCTACTGCTTTCCAGAGAGGGAAAATAGAAGATGTAAATGATATGAAAGAGGCAAATTCAGATTTAAAAAAAAAAAACCTCACTGGTTTGTATATTTTGTGCTTTTCAGCAGGATTGTGGTGTGAGCTTTAGGCTTGTGTGTGTGTGTGTGTGTGTGTGTGTGTGTGTGTGTTCCTGCTTCAATGATATGCAGCCCTGCAGTAACCAACATGTCCCAGCGTTCTATCTGTCTGGAAACCACACAGCAGAGTTATTTATGGGGTTTGTCCAGTAGTCATTTTATAATATCATTACCATCAGACTCTGAAACTTACCATGAGCCAAGTTAAATATCTGTTTTATTTTAGGAGGAGATCTCCCCCCCCCCCCCCCCCCCCCCTTCCCCTTTCCCCTCGCTCTATAGACAGCCGTCTTTACTCTAGGAAGTCGAACACTTTCATAAAGCGACACACGGATGTTCTGTTTTGTGTTTTAATGATATTTATGGAGGAATGTTTGCCTAGGGTTCCGATGTGTTTGTTTTTGTACTCGTATGACTGGAGATCTGTGCTTGTAAAACGGTTTACATGGTCGCACGCAAAAATTCCAGCATGCAGATTTGAGTCTGTGTCTAGGAAAGCATGCGTTTACATGTGTGTGTCTGTAACACACCGACATAACATAATTCATCCTCCTAATCCCAGTCTGTAATGCGTCAGTGCCACAGTACAAGCAAACATTTGGTCATACTTTTATATTTGAAGCTATATACATTTTAAAGGCCGTGTTCTGTAAATATAGATATATACGTACGGCATGCAGGCCTTCAATAAACCAGACTGGAAACAAGTTACAGGACAGCTTTGCTAAAAGAGAATAAAGAGCTGTTTTACTGCTCAGGACTGAATCACTTCAAGCGGTAAGCTGAGCAACCAAGCCACAAAATGTTATTTGAGTATTTTGTGTCATTTCAAATAAAAGGAAACGTTCTCCAGCTGCTATCAGTTAGGTCGGCCTGTGGCTTTCTCAACAGAAAACAATTTTCATATTCTCGCAGATGTAAATATTGTGTCTGATACACAATATGTTACTACTTACCTGATGAAACATTCCAATACCGAGTGTTCATAGTTTGATTTATTTTCTTTTTACTGAGCGGATGACTTTTTAATCCTCTTTTTCTTGAACAGTCACAATGAAATAATTCAGCAGACTGCTTTTTAAAGCGTGTCCCTGTGAGCGGAGCCTTTCTCCATTGCTTTAAGTTTGTGTTTCTATTGCTGTACATTTACCTCAAATGTAAAAGTGCTGCAGCTAAACAAGCTGAGCTGGGCCCTTGACACACATGGTATTGAGTTCAACCCTCATTAAGGTTGCTCCCCCTCTGCTGGGCAGTCACAGTACTACTGCCCTGCCCCCCCCCCCCCCCCCCCTCATGAGAACCGTTCTGCTAATTGCGACACTAAAACTAATCCTGTCTCCAGTGTGCAAGAGCCAGTACTGGCTCACTTCCTCAACAGAAGTGAATTTCTAAGCTAATTATGTAGTTTTTTTTGATACTTGTTTTAACAACTACAGCACTCAATTAAAACATTAGATTTTTAGTGCCTGTGATGCATTTACAACATGTCTAATCTGGAGAATAATTGCATCATTGCGTTCTCATGAGTTAAGCCACTTTTCAATCCAAGGACCCGACTAGACGTTTGCTCAGCGCGCACTGCACGCATTTTATGACAGAAAGGCCTATTAAGTGATCAAGTTTTATGTTATAGGAGATCCTATGTCAAATATGAAGCTAGGAGCAACCAGTAATCATTCATTATATCCCTACAGTACCTTTTACCATTATAGAGCAGGAGATTGGGTTTGTTCTCGTCATTAGTAGCCTTCCCTCTAAGTCTGCTGCAGACTGCAGAGACGTATGAAACCTCATGCATCCTCTCTGGCTCGACCTCTGCCAAGACGCCACTACTTCCCTCTTACACTAAGCTCTGGCAGTGGCCCGAGTCCACCTGTCACCAGTCCAGCATTGCAGACATGCGCTCTTATATATCTGAGCACTTATACTCAATATGCACGTTTAGCCCCGCTGGCATGTAGTCCGAGCCAAAACACACACTCACGTATAAAATATAGACCAAAAAAAAAAAAAAAACCCTGTACTCAGAAAAAAGGGCCTGAGGTCACCCGGGTACCATTGACAGCCCTTTTAACCCCATCCCTGCTCCCACGTGCTTAGTGCTGTGATTTATAGGCCTGGAGTGGCTCATGCAGGGCAGCTTGTGTCTGCAGCTCCAGAGGAACCAGACAAGAATAAGACCTCCATTCAGTAGTGGGAAATGCATCGGCTATTTAGTAGGTCAGGCCGAGACACCTGCAGTAAAGGAAGAGACAAAATGCGTAAAGCATCTTTAAGTGGCTGATGTTGAGTTCACCTCTTGAATGGAATTTGATCCCTCACGCTGCTTCAATTCTTCTAAATCCATTTTTTTATTGTGTCATTCCATCAGACAACTATCTTTGATCATTACTAGATGAGCTGCCATTAAACTTGTGAGTAATGAGTATTATCGTCATAAATAGCATGCTGCAAATTCCATAGCGGTGTTCCTATGAATTGTCTTAATGGGATGTGTTATTGTAGAGGTGACTGTAGTAGCATAAGTATTGCTATTTAGGGATATATTTTGCAATACACCCTGTCATTAGCTATTCATTTTCTGTCACTTCTTCTACTTTAGTATTTTGCATTTATCCACACGTTCAGACTTTCTTATCTCAATAACTATTGGATAGATTTCCATGACATTTTGTGCAGACATTCATAGTCCCCAGAGTAGATTTAGGTGACCCCCTAACTTTTCCTCTTGCACCACTATGAGGCTGTGGTTCAAAGTGAAATATCTTGACAACTATCGATGCAGTCTTCAAAATTTGATACGAATATTCAAGGTCCTCAGAGGATAAATTCTAATGACTTTGGTGATATTCTGACTTTTCGTCTAGTGCCACTAGCAAGTCAACTTTTTCACTTTTTTATGGAAATAGCTTGTCATTCATGATTTCCTGAGGATGAGCCCTTAAGACTTTGGTGATCCACTGTCTTTTACTTTAGAATCACCATATGAGGTTGGTGTTTTTGGCTCAGAGTGAAATGTCTCGACAACTCTTGGATAATTTGCTCTAAAATTTGTTACAAATGTGGACAGTTGTGTAACCCTCAGCTGATATGCTCAGTGCTGATTAGCAAATGTTAGCATGCCAACAGGTTAAGCTAAAGCTGCGTTCCAAATCGCATACTTTTTCTTTTTACTTTTAGTTCAAAAGTTGCATGCAGTATGCATTCAATTGCGACACACTACTTTTTCATAACATAGTAACTTGAACTTTGACCCCCTTGCTCATCTGCGTAAAGGATTGTGGGTCAGAATAGCCAGAAAAACCTACCAAAACATTCATCAACATAGTGGTTGAATTGGTTCCACTTTGAGCATCTGTCTGCCCCATCATGCTCAGAGAGTGAAAGATCTTTCACCATAAAAGATTGTCAGATGTTGTCAATGTTTTAAAGAATGTCGACAATACTTCAAGACCAAAGCCAACAAAAATGAAAGCACATGATCTGTTTTCTGTTCTCCCAGCTATCACTCCGAAACATAGCTTCTTTTTTTTTTTTTTCTCGGTTGTTTTTACAAGGTATGAACCTCGCCTGCCGAGTCCTTTGAAGAGTGAGAATGGAGGAGACAAAGGAAGCCGTAGATCCACTGCTGTTAATAGGCAAATGGTTCACATTTAGGCTATAGCGCCGTGATATGGAGAACACATGTGGCCGTTATCCTGCTGTTGTCGGAGCGCTGCTTTGCCAGTGAGATATGATCAAACACCACTTCAGACATAGGTCTACACTGATGATCTGGCCCCTCCAACAGCTGCATGAAACAGATTACTGCCCCAGCCTTCTACATAGTGACGGGCTATTTTCTACTCATATGGGTAGCTGATAGCAGGACGTGTTACATTCTTATGTTCGCTTGAAATAATCCACTTAGGGCGGTCCTGACGGCTCAAATTGTTTGCAAAAGTGTGCAGCTAATAAAGGCTTCTGAAGCTGGGAACGGTAGAGGCGGCCTTGAATCCACTGGATGAGTACTCTAACTGTGGCACATTCAAACCACTGCAGGGAAGGGATAATATTTGATTGTTTACTTGCCAGGAGATTTTGGACTGGACGTTTCAGTGTCGCATATCAAAGCCATGTAGCAGGCCTAGAGTTACAGCAGCTAACTGTTGCTTTTGCGTGTCACGAGCTTCTGTTTTATCTGACTACCGATTTATTATTTTTCCCCATCCCATCTCATGATCAAAACCATTGGATGTCAGCAAAGTTTGTTATGCATGATACAGACTAAATATGGTGATATAAAAACACCATTGCTGCCTGCCTGGAAGGTATTTGAACCATCTCAAAGCACCAACCCGAAGACTGGTATTTTAAGTGCCGTAATGCTGTCAACATCCATCCACAGCTGGGACATTATGTGGATTTATGACTTGTGAGGGGAATCTGAAAAAGGACAACATGTATTTGGACACTAAATTTAGGAGAAAACACTAAGATAAAGTCCGATTCAGGATTTGCCCACACATGCAATTTAAAATCTTTGGGTTTATCTTTTTTTAGTGAACATAGTGTGGCAGTAAAACAAAAAAAATCTGTTTTCTGCTTCAGGGACTTGACTTTAAATCAACGATCAGATTCCCCCCCCGCCCTCAAAAAACTTGTTGACTTAGTAGTGTTGTAGCTACTGTTTCTAATTGCTGGGGTGCAGGTCTAACATGATATGTGTGTATATAACTACTGTCAAAAGATAATCTGCTTTTTTAAATGCTAATTCATCCTTAGTTACAGGGTTCCAGCGCTAATAGTGTTCGTTTTCATCTTCGGGGCAATGTCTTGGCGCTGTTGTCTGTTAGCAAGTTGTTTCTTTCCATCAGTGTTTACTGACACAAAGCCAAACACTTACCAGGATGTGGTATAGACAAAAAGGCCCCAGCAGGAGTGGTATTACGGGGGGGAAACAACAGAGGGAGAGGGAGGGTGGGGGAGTGGGGGAGGCTTGTATCCTCCTCCCTTTTCCAAATGCTTACTGTTTAATGTTGTCCTCCTCTCTTCCCATTTGTCTCCCTTTTTCATTCATTCATGTTTCATTCATGTTTGGCAAAAGGTAGGCGACCAGACGGCCACTGTGCTCACTCTGTGCGCCATGATGGACTTTAATTTGATGCAGGAGACGTGCCAACTGGCCATCCGGGACGTAGGTGGCCTTGAAGTCCTCATTAACTTGCTGGATACAGATGAAGTCAAATGCAAAGTAAGTAGCTGTGCCAAAGCTGGACCTGGATGGCCTGCGGGCATGAACAGAGGCGTGTGTGTTTTAGTTACAGAAACGCTAGTGCTGTGTCGAGAGGATGCCTTTAAAGACACAGGGTAGCAATTATTCTCCAGCGCGCCAAATGACTTGTGGGCGCTTTTTAAACCTGCTTTTATTGTGGCTTTTCGCCCTGTCTATTTTTAGTAGTAATGTGGGTGAATGTTTGGCTACTAGATATCGCTGTATGTACCCTTCGCACAGATGGAGGCCTCATGTTGGCATAGACACAACAGTTTCTTCTCCATAAATCATTTTTTCAAATATCTTACTGAGTGTTAAAGTTTATTGTGTGTGTGTGTGTGTGTGTTTTTTTTTTAGATTGGATCTTTGAAAATCCTGAGGAAGATAAGTCACAACGTGCAAATCCGTCGAACCATTGTCGACATGGGAGGCCTGCAGAGAATTGTGAAGATCCTGGACTCGCCAGTCAAGGACCTCAGGGCCTTAGCTGCTGAGACCATTGCTAACGTGGCCAGGTTCCGCAGAGCAAGGAGAACCGTCAGGCGCTATGACGGTATCAAAAAACTGGTGAGCATAAGCAAAGGCCATCATAAACTAAGGTTATTCTATAAAAATGTACTCAAAAGTCTCTGTAATCCTAAAATGAAGAGCTGCAGGAGAGAAAACTGCAGACCAGAACCTGATCTTTCTGTATTGATGTTATAAAAACGTTGTGTCCTACGATTGCAGATTTTCCGTTACAACACTTCTGAAAACTTTTTGTGCTAAACCACAAACACGTTGGAACCTTTGGGAAAACAGGATGCTGCCTTATTTCGATTTGATCCACATATTACCATTGCTTATTTATTCAAAGTGTAAAACACATATCCAGATTGCTGAACTACATTTTTGGTGCACAGCAATTTAAATTCATTCCCTTTTCACACTGTACGCAACTTTCCAGATAGTGGCCCATCCGTCCTTTTTCACCCGGTCTTTGAACAGAGCAGAGTGGGTGCCGTGGTAAAACAGATAGAATGTCCCCTACATCCTCTGACCTGCATCCATGTTTGTTGACAGAGAGATCTGTGATTAAAGCCTCCATGCCTTGTATATTTTCCTCGGCCCCAAATCGGATGTTCTCATGTGCAAGTCACTCACGGAGGCAGATTAATTTCACGCTATGAGACCACCTTTGAACTGCACTGTGTGTAATAGCTTTGCCTGCTCTGTCTCACTGGCCAGGAACTATGGATTAGAACCCTGAATGATGGCCATAAACCGTCACACTGGGCTTTTCAGGCTTAACATCAACATCTATCCTGACAGTTTTCCATTCCTAGCATCCCTGGCTGTTTCATCCTCGCAGACTCAGTGGTAATAGAATTTTAATTACACCCTTAATCACGGCCAACAACTTGCGATTCTCATCTGGAGCCCTCCATTATTACTCCAATCGACTTTTCAGAGTCCTTGAATTGATGTCAAGTTCACTGAGTTTGTGTAACTGCTTGTATGGAAGAGTATTTTTTTTGCTAAAACATGTGCGGTCTGTCTGCTTGTTTGCACATGTTTTTATCCACCCATCCACATGTTAGTCTTTGTCTCTCTCTCTTCTCAGGTAAAGCTGCTGGACTGTGTCCCCAACTTAGCCAGCCTGACTGCAAACCAGGAGAAGGACGTGGAAGTGGCTCGCTTTGGGGTTCTGGCGCTGTGGAGCTGCAGCAAGAGCACCAAGAACAAGGAGGCCATCCGTAAGGCCGGGGGCGTCTTTCTGCTGGGACGCCTGCTCAAGTCCCGACATGAGGACATGCTTATTCCTGTGGTGGGCACCCTGCAGGAGTGTGCCTCTGAGGTGAGAGGGGGCACATACTCTATGTTGTTGAATGTGGAACAAGTTGTCAAGTCTGATACAAGACAGCCTTATCCTTAAAACTATCATAAAGCCATTGCAGCAGGGTGAGCAGAATCCCAACAATGGTGCATATAAAAGAGATGTAATATGTTTATTATTAAAGATAATATATAAAATTATGAAATATTTAAGGGTGGGAGAAGTATGATACTTGCCATATGAAACCAATTAGGAGAACATTGGAATCATAAAAAACAGCACCGGTACATATGTGACATGAGATTAGTCCATGTTGTTCATGTGGTCTGCTAATTGTCACTATAGGAAAGCTTCAGGGTTGCCATTCAGACTGAGGGCATGATCAAGGACTTGGTCCAAAACCTAAGGAGTGACAACGATGAGTTACAAATGCATTGTGCCAGCGCAATCTTCAAGGTAATTGTTTTCCACACTTCTGTGCTTGTAGACAATTTTTTCATCGACCTAAAGTCTATAACAGAAATTAGAGAAAATTACGGAAACCCCCGAAAAATGAATGTGTGTGTGATCCATTTTCTGGTGATCCTTGTGAAAAGGTTTTGTCTGGACAATCTTTCTAAGTTTCTTAAAAGACATTTCATCTCTGTGAAACAGGCGATAAAGAAAGCAGTCGCGATGATCATTTTTCTAATGATAATAATCAGAGACTGCTTTTAGTGCCTTTTAGAACACGGGGTAGTGTTGCACTTCAGCCTCTATTTCCTGTTTCACGGAGAAAAAAAATAAAAAAAGGAATGATTATCCTGTCAAAACCGTTTTTTCCCGTTCTTAAGTCTTAAACACAGGAGGGAAAGCAATTTAGATTACACTTAGAAAATGGATCACCAGAAATGTTGTTCTCTCACTTTCCATTGAAGGGCTTCCGTAGAAAAGGAGAAAGGAGAAAGGAAAATCATCTTTCATACACTATGTCTCTAGATGACTTAATGTAGATCCTGACCCTCTCTTTTGCCTTGCAGTGTGCAGAGGACAAACTAACTCGTGACCTGGTGCGCAAGTACTCAGGTCTGCAGCCGCTGGTTTCGCTGTTGAGCAAGGCGGACAACAAGCAGCTCCTGGCCGCCGCCACCGGAGCCATCTGGAAGTGTTCCATCAGTATGGAGAACATGGCTAAGTATGCCGGGACTCAGGGTCTCAACTTATTACATCTTATTAACACATACACACACACACATATTAACGCCCACACTTAACATACCAGAGATACAGAAAACGTACTGTTGCCATATCTTTTGGGATGTGTTTGTAATTAGTTAATACAGATTAGTGTGCCCGAGATAAATCAATCATTATCCACAGGATCAACAGTCTAATGAGCCCCAGTGTAAAAGGGGGTTAATAGCAATGAGGCATTTTAGGCCAAGTCCTGTGCAAAGCTCTCGATCGTGACGGAACCATATCCCGCCAGATCCTCCATGTGTTGCAGGTAAGTCTCTGCCCGATTATCCATTGCCTTAGTGAACTGCAGGTGCGAGAGGCCAGCAGTAACAATGGATGGATGCGGGGGGAGTCGACATACATTTGCAGGAAATTGAGGGTCACAGAGATGAACATGTCCCTCAGGGTCCTGGAGAGATCCATTCACTGAGTGTCCAAAGTAGTCTGACAATTGACTTCCTCATGGACACCCAGGGCTGTATACGGGCTTCCCTGTAACCCCACCAGGTCCTCCAATCCTGATCTCGACCACATCATCAGGACATTGGGGTCCTTTGCCTCTGTGTTGCAGCCAAGGTGCAAAGTGCCTACGTCCTTCCCAAGAAACGTTTTCTAACCATAACGAAGTTTGGAAATGGGGATGGTACCAATCGAACTTGTGGAAAATATGTTTCCTGAGATGATGTGGTTAACAGCAGTCTTGCAGTATGTGAAAACAGAACACCAATAAAGGGTTCCGCCGACTTGCGTGCATTATGGTCGTTATGCCATCAGCACATATGTTACTTTTATGGGGGGGCTCTTATTCGTTCACGGCTGGCTGTGTCGCTTTTTCCACTCTCATTGTATGCTGCTGTCATATCTGCCTTTTCTTTACCATTGTTTCTGGTCAGAGTGATTACTTGCGTGAAATGTAAAGTTTTTGAACGGATTCTTTTTGCTTTGATCTTTTATGCGAGTCGAATTCAGTCTTTTCCCCCGTTAGCGAAGGCTCAAGTCAACGCGCTGATTTTATAGACTTCGGTGATGCGTTAGTCGGGGCCTGTTAGCATCGAACCAAACACAGGCATGTCGAAATAATCAGCCCTGAGATGGGGATTTTCTAATGTCAGAAGACGCAGGCTGACGGAGCCTTTAATCATTTGTCATGTAAAGCAGAGGTTTATTTAAGTGTCATTTGGCTTGGTTCATTCGGCAGTGACACCTCTGGAATGTCTTTTGACTTGTACTTTAGTGTCAGATGATTTTTAAGTCAGTCATTTTCCCTCTAAAATAAATAATGCCGGGGGACCGTGCCCTGGCAGCCCCATACATTTCCACTAGTGCTCCTTGAGAGAATGATTTAGGTGTATTTATTTTCTTATTTAGTGTGAGGCCAGGGGACATAATATATAACCCACATGCAGTAATTTAACACCTTGGTAACATGTGAATCAATTCAAAACCTATTCTCCCCGTTGTAGCCAAGAAACTGATAATACATTGTCTTTGAATCATTTTTGAGTACTTTCGCTGAGGTGAGATTATGTGAAAATGATTTTCTTCTGACTCACAAACGCCGCTTAGTTCAAAATGTGATGGAATCCTAAAAATACAAGAAGGAGCAGTAGAACTCAGGAGGATCTGTCTTCACTTCATATATCGTAACTGACAGAATGATATCCTACATTTAAAGTCTAAGTTAAGTCCTCCCAACTGGAACTGAGAGTCTGCTGCCACATCGAGTTAAGAGAGGATTCCTTTACAGGAGCAGAAGCATGACAATAACATTCCTTTAAGGCAAGATGGATCCGACCAGATCACTGTCTATTTAACTCACGTCATCAGAGAAAATCATGAGGGGAATTTAATTTATTTAAAGGTATAATATGTCACTTTTCAGCATTAGAATATCTAAAAAACCACAAGACCAGTTGTATGTATTTTATTGTGTACTCACATTATCCCGAATGTGTTCAACAATATTCAAACCCAGAGAAAGGTGTTATTTTAATAAAGGTAATGGTACGTTTCATTTGGCCTCCTGTCAATAGCGTCATATCCCCTTTGCACATGCGTGGTTGTCCTCCAGAAGCTGTCATTAATTGATTTTTAATTGAACATTTTGACCATTTATTTTTTCGATCTTGCTTGTTTTAAACTATACATTTTAACCGGATGAAGGATTTTAGTCATCAAACATCTGGATCTTAAGTTATCAGAGAAACAAGCTGAGCCGGGGCGACCTTTGTCCGTCAAACAGCATCTAAAAAATGCTGAATTTTAACGTGAAACTGTTTTATTCAGTGTTTTTATCAGGTTTTAATCACCTGCGCCGTTGTTTTGGAGAGAAGGAGGGCCCTGTGGATAATTTAGCTCCCGTTAAAAAGCTCCTAAACGATGAACACAGAGGGAATCCTGACCGGGAGACGCTGACAATGGCGGTGAAGACAACAACTCCCATGATCCCTCGCTACCCCAAAGACATATTGTGCGTTTACATTATTATCTTTAAATGATTAAAGCCAATGGCATGTCTTTTACTCTGAAGACGGTACACAAATCAAGCTTTGTAATATTTATTTAACATCAAATATTCTTAAAAAAACAACAGAATTGGCACAGATAGGGAACCCTATTGACTGCAGCTTGGCGTGGAGATAAAAGTGAACTACACTGTCATGATTAATGTGGCAGTTTAAAACACTTGCTGCCAGTACAGGCTCTCTGCCATATGTAATGACTTGTCACACTGTTGCTATGTAAAATACTTCTATTACTACTGATAATAATAATAACAGAAATAATTATGATGATGCCATTAGTCACATGTAAACCACATTTAGTGACACTTCATTTACAAACACTACAAAACAGTGTGTGTGTGTGTGTGTGTGTGTGTGTGTGTGTGTGTGTGTGTGTGTGTGTGTGTGTGTGTGTGTGTGTGTGTGTGTGTGTGTGTGTGTGTGTGTGTGTGTGTGTGTGTGTGTGTGTGTGTGTGTGTGTGTGTGTGTTATGTTTCATTTCGGTTTTTTTGGGACGATGTGGGCAGTCGAGTGTGAGTGAAGGTGGCCACCTCCTCCGGAGGAAACCGGCATGATGCACGGCGAATGTTTTTAATGCACACTTGAATGTGTAAGTGGATCTGTTTTTTTCGTACTCTCTCAGGCTTATTTAAATCACTTAGAATGTCGAGGTCAGGCAAAAGCTCGGGATGAAGTGACCGAGTCATTACTGTCAAAAAGGAAAGGCGGCTAATGGTAACAGGGTTTCGGGGGCCATGCGCTCATTTCAGAATCAATCATAAGCTGAGCGCTGCGCTGAAATGAAAATCATTTCGGAATATATTTTGCTACAGCGACAGCGAGAGGGAGAGGAGTGGAATTTTTTCTTTCTTTCATTAAGTACACAGTCAAATGAAACAGAGCTCGTGGCCCGTTGCAAACAACATCATTTTTTCTTTCATGTCGCTGATGATTTGCGTGGTCTGGACAGTATAGAGGTCCGGGGACCTCCACTCGAGACAAGTAGCAGCATGTGTTAACCATTTTCCTGATTAATGATGCATCAAAATGAGAGGTGATTGATGCCCCGAAATATAATTACATTTATAACTAAAGTGTGTTTGTTTAAAGACCACATAAGCGAGTGTTTTTTTTTATAGAATATAACAGAGAGGTCTTTACCTGCCAAGCTTATGTGTGCCATGAAAATGCCTTTGCAAAAGTCCTGCTTGGAAACCCTGAAACATTATTTTGAGCAGATTTATGGACACATTGATACGCTGTCCCTCGAGCCCGTATACCGAGGTGCTATGGTCACACAAAAATGCTGTAAAAGAGTGAGGGAAGAACTTCGCAATGGAAAGTCACGACTGCCAAGTCTCAAGCTGAATTTGCCATCGCAGTAATGTTTGGGGTGAAGATTGCGAGCTTCGCTTCCAATTCCTGACTACCCCACCATCTTACCTCTGCTCCAGACCTATGATGAGCCAGAATTACCCTTCCAAATGATACTTCTCCCTACCTCACAAAAGTTCTGTGCTCAGCCTAAGTTTCCTTTCAAATGAAATGGATCAATCTGTCCGTTCAATTTCAGGTTGAACGAGCAGCTATCTCTCTCTTCATTGTCATCGCTGGGTCTCTAAAATGTGTTACTTTCACTTGGGCCTTCCTCAAAGCCCTAGTTAGTACAAAAGGCAGCATTTTGGCTTTCTGCACTTAGTCGAGTGTGACTAGCATTGAAGAATGGGAGAAGGAAAAGGCAGACAATCAATCAACAAATCTGCTGCACAGAAGCCCCACTGTGGTTGCTTCGTCCTCCGACAGGCCTTAGCGAGCTGTGTGGAGCTCAGTGTTTGCAGTAGAAGCCGCTTCAGGCAGCCTTGTGTGATGTTACTCTTGCCATCACGTAATTACTCCGGCTGGGATTGGTTTTCACATAAAAAAATCCTCACGACTTACCGTTCATCTATCAAAAGTTTTGACTGCGATAACAAGATAATTCTACTGTAGTCAACTGCGGATGACACTTCGGTGATGGCATAGGAAACCCATTGTTTTCCTTTATGGTGAAACATCACTGAAGTTAACGTTGGCAGCTCCTCTTTTCATTAGCAGTGTTTTCACTCGCTAGAATAGGCTGTGTGTCGGTGGACACTCACCAAAAACCAAATGACCGTGGCCATCTACAATAGCTCACGGCCCGTGCTGCCAGCAACCGTAGCTGTGAATAAAAACAGTCGTAGACCTTAACTGTACATCAGAGGTTTGTTGAGGTTTTTTTGCAACCGCATTATATCCCTTTTAAATGTTTACTGTAGTTTACCACTCTATAGCACTGGCAAACAAGGAAAAATCACAATAAAAGAGGGAGGGAGAGTTTCCAAGCCGCAGCAAAGCTTTGGTTATGCAAAGTACGTACAGGGGACAACTGTGAGCAGCCGTGGGAAAAGTGCCGGTCACAGTGAGAGCTCTATGCCCATGTGGCTGAGGGCACTGAAGCTGCTACAGCTAATAGCATCTTTAGTCACACTGGTGGTGTGGCTCTAGGGATGGCTATATTGGCGGTCTGTTGGTCTGTCCACCACTTCGAGTCTAGACTGAAATAACTCAACAATTATTGGATGGATTGCCAGAGAAGTTTCACTGACATTCGTGGTCGCCAGAGGATGAATCTTAATGACTTTGATGATGCCCTGACTGTTCATCTGGCACCACGTTCAAAGTTTCACTAAATTTGAAACAGGCATTCATGGTGCCCAGTGGATATATCCGAACCTTTTCACATACGTAGCGTCACCATGACGTTGACATTTGTTGTGTTGAGTAGAATGTCCTCACAACTTGTTGGTTGGATTGACATGAAATTTGGTACATGCACTCATTTCCCCCCTCAGAATGAATTGTGTTAACCTTTAACCTTTTCTTTCGCTCCATCATGAGGTCAACTTTTCAATTTGTCACCAAACACCAGGAAAGACATCAGCCTCAGCTGTACTTTGTGTTGTGTTTGCTAATTAGCAAATGCTAGCACGCTAACACACTGAACTAAATTGGTGAACCTAATCACTATTATACCTGCTTGACAGCCGCATGTTAGCATTGTCACTGTTAGCATGCTGATGTTAGCATTTAGCTCAAAGCACCGCTGGGCCTGCAGCACAGCTGTAGACTCTTCTTTCTTGTTCCATCAGTTGATGTAAGAAATAAAACCAAACAACGTGAAGCGATTAGTCAATATCACGCCTGCACCTCTTCTCCACAGGTTTCAGGAGTACAAAGCCCTGGAGACCCTGGTTGGCCTCCTGACTGATCAGCCCGAAGAAGTTCTGGTAAATGTAGTCGGAGCCGTGGGAGAATTTGCCCAGATACCTGCCAACAAGGCCACCATCCGCAAGTGTGGAGGCATCAAGTCGCTAGTTAACCTGCTGATTGGAAGAAACCAGGCATGTTGATTTTTTTTCTCTTGCTGCATAAAGATTCATCTCATCTTCAACCCACACGTCTAATAGGGTTTATTGATCGAATGCATGTACTTTTTATTTGTGTCATTTTACCAGGCGCTGCTTGTGAATGTAACCAAGGCGGTGGGTGCCTGTGCTACTGATATGGACAACATGGCGTAAGTCTCCAACCAGCTAACGCGGCCTTTGACATTCAGAGTACAGTTTACACAAGGCAAACAGCCACATGTGAGGTGTCTCTTAAAACATCGTTAGTGGCTTGCGCACCGCCATTACTGAATCACCTCCAAAAACACATGTTCTTGTGTCATATGTTTTGATAAGGGAATGACACCAATTCCAGGATCTAAACACAGTATCATTAACCTGTCATGGGCTGATGCTTAAAGAAATCTATGTTCTTTTAAATTGTAATTATCCAGGTAATTTTCCCTTTCATCCTCGGCTTAATGACAGATTTTAAAAGCTTTGTTTATTGTACCTGCTGTGTTAAATATGGTTGTGGTGTAATTCCCAGTGCTTTACTATAGCTTTGTGGTCACTGTCAGGACTTGAGCTGGACAGACAGGCATACCTAACGCCCTACCCTGTCCAAGACTACATGGCTGGGAATAAAAAAACACAACACAGTGAACCACAGTCCAGAGCAGTCTTTGTTCTGTGTTCATTTAACCTCACCCTCGATATTGCAGAACATTGTGGAGCTTCCATCTGTGCCTCATTGCTTTTACAAGGCTGTTATGGACTACGAGATCCTTCTTAATTAGCACTGGACACAAACACAACTTAATGTCTGACTTTGCATTGTTACTTAGCTGTTAATGCTGCCGTGCGAGCCTATTACATTTGTTCAGAGGAAACACCCAAGGGGTTCAATAAAACAGCGAAGCATGTCAAAATAAAGCCACTGAACTTCACACAAGAGGCGAAGTGTTTCACGCCGGCTCGCCGCTTTCTCCGTGTTTTCTCACGTTATGTATATGACGGCCGGAGCGTGTCATTTTTCAGCCTTCACACTTGGCTGTAAACAGAAAGCTCTCATTTCAACGGCCGCTTGTGCGTTGTGTATGTTTTGTGGCGATGGCTTATTTTGAGACATGTATGTGTACAGTAGTTTGCTGAGCAATTAACATAACTCTGTTTCCGGCTCCAACCCTGTTTTTCCAGAACCCCAGTAATTAGATGGTATTTGGCGAGCCAACAAATATGATGATGATGTACACCACACAGTCAGCTACAACATTCTTGCCAGTTAACATGACTTCATTTTTTTCCTCTTATACCGCCTTCTGTTGATCAGCACAATCATTCCCTCGTCGTCATTCTGATGCAGGTCATCCATAACTACTGAAAGTCCCAAAAAAAGAGAAAGAAACGCTGATCGCTTTCAAGTTTTCCATGAAATACTCATGTGTTTGTTTTCATTCTTAACCAGTAGGCAGTGTGCGGTTAATGACATAGCGCTTCCCCCAAAGGATCCTGTGTAGCTACAAGAGTGAACACACGTTGTTTAATGCCTCCCGGGTTTGCGGCCTCCTCCTCTAATCCATCACTGTCAGCTGCAACTTCATTGCTAATCTGTTTCATACCTGCTTCATGGGAAGACGGAGCTGTTTTGGCGGATGATGTGACGCTTCACTTTTGTTTTCGGGACTGGATTTAGGAGGCCCTGTGGACTGGAATCTGATGTTATGATCCCTGTAGACTGATTTATGTGCGAAGGGAAGACAGATGGCGCAGGGGACGTCCCTGATGAGTATTCGCTCGTTGCCAGTCACGGAGATACTGTGATTAGGGAGTGTTTAAGTAATTATGACAGCATTCAATGTCGGCCTTGTTGGTGGAAGCACACATGGGGAACACGTTACATGTTATTTATACCAGACAACGGGTGCACTGTGGCGTAATTCTTTGGGTTCCCAGACCCTGACTGCACTTTTGACTACAGTCATGTATGCGACATGAAATAAAGTTCATGCCTAATTAAACTTCACTCAGGGCCCAATGAAATATAGAGCGACCTGTCTCTGGCTCTGTTTGATTTGGAAAGAGGTCCTCTTTTTGGCTCTGGTTGAAAAACAAGCCACCGACATAAAGTGTAAGTTTGTCTCACTTTCTATTTATACATCTGTGTATGAAGCACTATCCTCTGGCCCTGGCAATGCTGAGCATTTCCACGGAGAGTGATTCGAGTGAGCAGACAGTGGGTGAGTTTCAGGTCTGGAGAGGAACTGAGAAGGACTGAAGGCAAGTTGTGATGAAAAACAAATGCTGAAATCCATCGACGCTTTTTGTCTTGCCGCTGGACCAGACGGGAAACAAACATGATCAAATGAGTTCCTCTTAAATCGTTCAAGCAGATAATTATGCTTTATCTGAATGAAATCATAATGTAGTTCTGTTTATTCTTTCCTTGTTCATCCCTCCCTCTATTTTACCTCATACTACTTTCTGTCCCTCTCTCCCTACAGGATCATCGACGAGCTTGATGGAGTCCGTCTGGTGTGGTCCTTATTGAAAAACCCCAGTGCAGATGTTCAGGCCAGTGCTGCATGGGCCCTTTGTCCATGCATCAAGAATGCAAAGGTACATTTGTCTTCTGCCTCCGTCCTGTGTCCTGTGCGAGCGAAGCACACCAAAGGCACATAGAATGCCCCTAAATCAAAGAGGTCTGCGGGGTTCGTGTCGTTTCAGGATGAAGGGTTATCCCACTCGCAAAACAGAAGCCTGCTTATATCACCATGCTTGTCTCCTAAGCTCTCCCTCCAACCTGCTGCTGCTGGGAGGTTAGCAGGGGCAGGGCTGTGTCAGAGGGGGCTTACATGAACCCCGGGCTAATACGAAGCAGAGAAGCCGCCTTGGCACACTGACATTGGCCAATCGGGAAGCAGGGCAGGGAGAAAGACTTGAGTAATATCCTGTGCCGTGGCTTCTGATTTCCTCGCTGAAAAACTTCCCTCAACATGCTACTAGTTACAGAGACACAATCTACACACAGAGCACAGGGTACCAGATAGTTTCTGTGAACCCACTTCCCTAATGAAAACACTGCTCCAATGCTTTGCAGAGAAACGCACAACATGGTCATGAATACCACTTACAGAGTTTTGGAAATGCGTAGAATACAATTAAACGTTTGGAGGTCCATCAACAGGAAGCATTTTCTTTAAAGAAAACCTCACCACTGCCTGTTTGTAAGTCTTAGTGAGTACTATTTCATAATGTAAAATCATATAAGTCTTTTGTGTCTCCAGTGGGAGCTGGCCCACTCCTCATCTAAATTATCTAACACACCCAGACTAGAGATGTTCCGATACGGATTCGGATACCCGAACTTGTGTATCGTCAGTTACCAATTACCGATCGTACGGATCAGCTCTAACGTCATCCAAATCCACATGTACGCGTAAATCATCCACCCACCACCCCCCAGACTGAATTCTTTTCTCTGAATTAGAGACCTGCATGGACGTTTCACTCCCCCTCTACTAGTTCCTAGTAGTACTAGTACTAGTTCCTCTACTAGTTCCTAGTAGTTATGTATTGTATTGACGTATCACTGTTTTCTTTAATGATTTACCTAAATGTTTAGAGAGGCTGCTCTCAGTGATTGTAACGTTGCCAACTGCGCGCAGTTTTAGCACTGCAGCAAGATACATTTTACCTTCACCCAATGCTGAATAGAGCTTGAATGCATATTAATGTAGCCAAGCAGGACTGGGCTGCCCACCGACTGCTACGAGCTAATGTTAGCTAGCTCTCCTCCTGACGATTTCAACGCAGATTTGTTGTTGACGATGCAGCATTATCAGGGAAACAACAGGCTGCACGACAGTGTTTAACCACAGATGTGTAGTACTAATATGCATATGTGCATTACTGATTGGGCAGGATGTTCAGATCAGGTCGTGAGTGACGCGTGTTGTTGTTCCTGTGCAGCGTAAAGGAGCTGAATATGATAAAGTGATATCAGATCAGTGAATAGAATCGTGAACTCGCCGATATTGAAATCGAAACAACATTATCTCAGACTTTACTGTCAGTGGTCAGGTTGCATTGTGGGTAATGTAGGTGCCAGGATAAGTAGGAATAGGCTAGACGATATCTTGTTATAAGAGTGCAATGCTAAATCGGTGTAGTACTGTTTTAAAACATAAAAAACTCCTTTATGCCGTTGTCACAAGCCTTCAGCATCATCTTACTCAGCAGTGTTGTCAGTCAACTCTCATTCCAGTTCCACATTAACAGGTCTTTGATCCGCTGTGCGCTTGTATCATTTCCAACGACAAACGTAATGTTGTTCTATTAGATTATCGCTGTGATTAAGGTAAACAGCTTGTCAGTGGAACAATCTGGTTAAGTTTAAACAGACATATTGGGCCCAGACAGGTGTCTTTGGGGGTGAAGCTCTCTCTCTCTCTTTTTTTTTTTTTTTTCTGGCTGGAATTTCTCTGGCCCAGAAGTGTAGCGAAAATGATGCATGGCAACCATATGGAGCGAGAAGGGGGCGGGGGACGACTGCGGACCCTCCATTGAGCGCTAACAAAGTTTGACAATGTTTGTCTGGACGTCAGTGTGCCAATTTTGAGGGAAATTCATGAACATGCTTTTTGGGTGATTTTCCTGGGACAGGGGCAATGACAAGAGCTAAATAGTGCTCTCGGCCCGTGGAGTTGAGGAACCTGATACAGCTGCTTCGGCGCAGTCGTTATTTAGATAAAAACCCCATGTGGTTCGTGTTAGCAGTTCCATCGTGGATTTATGAGAGAGACGTGGTATCAATGCATCTGCTGGATGCTCCATACAGTGCTGCTGCTCTGTGCCCACAGGTCCACAACTTAAACTCATTTAGTACCATACAAGTACCGTACAGACTTAGTAGTGAATCATTCAATTATCTCTTTTCTCCAATCAGGGAAGTACAACCCTCCCAGTCGCACGTAATGGGGTGTATCATTAATTTGCCCGGACACGGAGTCGCATTTAGATGCTTGATTTATTTTTCCTTTTACATTATAGCCATGGACGTTATAGAAGTCTGATTGCTCCGGAGAAGGAGGTCAGGGTCAGTTCCCAACTTTGGCATGCCTCCTCTCAGCTTGAGATCACGCACAGCAGATAATGTGTTTTCTATTTCATTTCATCCCGGGTAAAGAGGAGGGGAGAGGGAGAGGATAGCGAGGAAGGCCTTTCCGTGTGCAGCCTCATAATGTTGCGGTTTTCAGATCTGGGGGCCCGTCCAGGCCATGAAAGAGATTCTGGCTAGTCTATCGCAGCTGGTGGCTTGAGAGAGCTTCCTCTGTCGCAGGGACTCCCGGGCCAGCCGACATCAGTATTCCTGAGGAAGGGCTTCCTGTGTGTCAGGGGGGTCAGCTCCTGGCCCCGGCACCCCCCCCCCCCTTTGACAAATTTCCTGTTCTATTTTCAAAGCGCTGAACATTACAGACTTGGGTCACCTTGATGTGTTCTCCCGTGGCTGGCGATGCGTTGGAGTCGTGACTTTAAAACAGTGGCCTGATGTGCCAAGCCGGCGTCTCCGCCGGCTCTTCCGCTGTGGTTCCCCCAGCGCTCCCTGCGAGCTCGTTGGTTTGGTGGGCATCGCCCCGCAAGTGGCTGAGAGGCCTGTGGTGCCAGCTGGTGCCATGAACTCAAACCATGAAGCCTCGAGTCTACACTGTGTTTCAGTCCGAGGCAAACATTTTAAACGTCACCCCTAAGCTCTAAATTCTATGTTGCCGACTTCATTATGACAAGTTAGGCTGACAGGAGGAGAGAGGTTGACAGAGATGTCAAACTTATTGCTTTGTCCGCCCCAGATCCACAACACAGCTCTGGTGTAGGAGACAGTGTTGTTATTTCTGAAAGCATCTGTTTTACACAGATGAAGATAGTTCTGCTGGTCGCTTTCCACTGATGGGACTTTGATTGTTGCCTGATGGAAATACTTTGTTTGTACTTATTTAGTGTCCTTTGTTTTGTCTGCCTTGCTTAAAGATGCCTGCGGGGCATCTCCTTCTTTCCTCAGTCATTACGCAACCTCCCCTCTTCTTCATCCTCCTCGTTCATTTTGACAGAGCACCGGCTAGTAACAGACTCTTTGATTGTAGGATGCAGGGGAAATGGTGCGCTCCCTCATCGGTGGGTTGGGACTGATTGTTCATTTGCTGAAGTCAACAAACAACGAGGTGCTGGCAAGCATTTGCGCCGCCATCGCCAACATAGCCAGAGACGAGGGGAATCTGGCGATCCTCACTGATCTCGGGGTTGTCCAGCTGCTGGCCAAGTTGATGATCACGGTAAGAACACTTCACTGCTGGAGAGAAACAACAAGGCTTTACTATTAAAAAACACTGTGGTTACTGTCCATATACAAATGACTGTCTTTACAATGGATTTTAGTTGGCCTTTTCCTCCTCAATGCTGCATAAACCCAGCTAATGAGAAGAACATAGAAGATTTTGCCAAGAGTCTCTTGCAGAGCTGCAGCGGAGCTTGTTATTCTCTGCATTGTAAAGACAGGCCGCTGGGGACCAATAGCTTCCTGTTCTCCTCTCCACAGACAGACGACAGGCTCCGTCACCACCTGGCTGAGGCCGTGGGCCACTGCTGCATGTGGGGCAGCAACAGGGCGTCCTTCGGTGATGCCGGGGCCGTGGCCCCCCTGGTGCATTACCTCAAGTCAAAGGACAAGGCGGTCATCAAGAGCACGACTGTGGCCCTGTACCAGCTGTCCTTGGACCCCAACAATATTATTACCATGTACGAGAGAGGGGTGGTCAAGGTAAGCTGGATTCATGGCGCCATACTTTTTTACAAAGTAGTTATTTATCTGCTTTATTTGGTGCTTTTGAGACTACATTTGGCATAATTACGGAAAATGCCCCTTTGGCCTCCCGCCCCACTTGTTTTAGACATGTGTGAAAAACACAGAGTAATAAACTTTGAAAAGCTGTGACTATTTTCAGAGCCTTTGACCGATGGAGCAGAAACAAAGTGGGTTTTTATTCGTCGGCGGAAACATGACTCCGCTTTCTAGCCGTCATGGGAATTCAGAAACGCAAACAGCTCAGTGTGTGCTCAGTGCCATTTCTCCGGTAGACCCTAGATGCCATTACAGCACAAGTCAAAGGGCTGTAGCTGGGGGTAACTGTTGCTAAGGTCGGTTCCTGGACATCAGGGCAGAATGCAGCGGCGATATGGTTCACGCCAAAGAGTCGGGTCAGAGCTGTTGAAGGCTAAAATAAACAATGCCCCCCCCCCAACACAAACCCCCGACCCTGTAAAGCTACATCCGCCAGCTCTCTTCATAGTTGCAGTTGTGTAGCGCTCCTCCAAAAAAGAAACAAGCATTGTTTTGTCTAACATTTGAGCCTGTCTGGCTGTTTCCATGCTCAGCTCCAGGGCCTGTTTATGTTCGTCTCTGACCGTGATGTGGAGATTACGCTGTAATTGATGTCTTGTCACAGATGATCATGTGCCCGTATTTCAGCATTTTGGGGTAAAAACACTGTTATCTCCCTCTGTAGTTTCACGTAGAAGGACTTTCACATGAGAAATCTTTTTGTGGCCGCAGCCAGTTTAAATCCTTTTCCCCCTCCTAAATAACAACTGCGACATAAATTATGAAGTGGTTATGCCACTGCAGCCAGATAGTTTTTTTCCCATGTTCAAACCTCTTTAGCCCGAGCGAACCCCAAATGGGGTTCTGGGGCTCAGAACCCCTCAAAACTCAAATGCGGAAAATAGCATGATTATTAGCCAGTAGCATGTATGTGGCTAATTTTTTTTTTTCGATGAAAGAGCAACGTGTGGACAACAACATCATATAAGTCACTTCTGCCACACTCCCAACACAGATATAGGGTACTCATATAAGCAGAAAAATATCGTGGCATAAACGCACCAAATCCTGGCCCGAAATCGGCGTTATGAGTACAGTAAATCAATGTTTGTACCCTCATGCTAACGGCTACCAAGTCATGCAATGCATTTATTAGCATTAGCACACGTGGCGGAACACGTAACTAACTTCTTTTTTACGATCCGTACGAACACTAAACCGTGGTGGGCGATCAAACGTACCTTCATGCTGAACTTCGCCGAAGAAAATCGTGGGTATGCGCCCAAGTTTTCTCAAAATATGGATAATAACGTCGCGGAATTTCCGTTCCAAAGCTGTAGTCATTGCTGCCAACTGCATACTGTTGACTTCCGACTTGTTTCCAGAATAAGAGCGGTCAAGGGGGCTTGGGCGAGTGGTCAGACTGCCGGCGACCGGAAATTTCCGCCGGGGTACACGCCTCACTTCTGGCAACTTTATTGTACGAAATCTTTTGACGATCACCACCGAATTTGGCATGAGTCTTCCTAAGCCTGTGACGCGTCTAAGGAGGGGTTGTTTTTGGAAATCGACCGAGGATAGGCTGAGATCCAGCCACACACACACACATGAAGTGAGAAAATCCTACAGATGACAGCCAAAACTGGCTCTGATGATGTTATGAATATGAATATGATTCCTATTATCTGTATTTGGATGTATTGAATCATATGAGTGATAAAGAAAGTGAAATATATAGTTATATAGTGTATAAAAGTACAATGTAAGAGCAGCAACAGCTGGTTCGAAAATGATGACCTCGCCTGACTAAAACCTCTTATTATTCACTTTGTTCCACTTTATTCCACTTTAACCATTTTGTAATAACTACTGATCAGTTATGCTATGACTTGGTAACGTTTTTAGGGATTATACTGCATTATTTCAATAACCTTTTATCAATGAAAGTGCATTTTTCCAGGCGAAGCTGAATATTTTCAATTTCAGCTGTGTAATTTCTTATTTTCCTATATTAACCAGCAACATATACACAATATTACCTATCTAAACTATCTCACAGGTGTTGTGATCTGATTATATCAACAAGAATTATTAAAATCGACCTTGTAGTTACAGAACTATGGTCAGTTTTGTAGGGCTATGCTTTTTCGCTCAGAGACCTCAAAAACGGCTCAGGGCTTAAGAGGTTAAATGGTGTACTTTAGCTTGATCTGCCGTTACAGTGTATGTGGTTCAACACTAGCTATAATTGGTAGCTGGACTGAACATTGGGTGTTCCGAAAGAGTTGTGTCCAATTTACAAAAGTCGTTAAGCTGGATGCTTTTTGTAGTTCGAGCCATGACAGAAACTGGACATGCCCTCTTTGTGTGTGTGTGTGTGTGTGTGTGTGTGTGTGTGTGTGTCTATATTTGAAATTCTGCATGTGTAGGGGCGTGAGTGTGTGTGACATGCCACCGTTTTTAATCTGTCTCTGTGTTTGCCCTTATTAATGTACCAGTTGAGAGTTGCAACACTACTCCATAATGTATTTTTGGACTTTTAAAGAGCTTAATCACCGAAGGCCACGTAACTGCACCAGCGTTGCAGTTGTTCTTAATCTCAGACATGGAAACACAACACAGGCTGCCTCATTGTTCAGTCTGGCCTCGGTCTCAGCCGGTCTGAGGAGGGAGGCCCGCAAACTTACCTGCCTGACCCCGGAGGAAACATTACAGTGTGAGAGCTTGTCGATCTCCTGGATTCAGTGTGCGCTGCAGTGTTCTGCTCCGTGATATACAGGCTTCTGTGAGAGAGAATGTGTTAAAACAATATCCCCAAAAGTTCTTGAATAGCTTTGGAGAGGGTTTATCGAGGATTGATACAGCGCCCTGTGTCTAATTTACAGCCCCGTGTCAAAATCTGGAACTACCTCTTTTGTTATTGCAACTGTATTTCAAAGAGCTTTTCTGTGCCACTGAGAAGCTCTCAAAACATGTTCACCCACGTGTCGTATACGATTTCGAACGAGCGAAGGTCTCTCTTACTCCAAAGTAACTTTCCTCTCGAGCACACTTAATGGTGTATGGCCCAGTCCCTTAAGCTTCACAGGGGGAAATCAAGCACAGAAGAGAAAGTATTTCACACTGGAAAACACATTACTGACCCGTCTCAGTTTTTTCAGTTCACCCCTTTTCAAAGCCTTCAAATATGGTCCGGAATCAATTCAATTCTATAGTATCAAACATCTTTAAATGTAACACTTTGGATTTGTTTTGGACACGACCTGCAGTCATTCACAAGTTCTCGTGTAAATCTTCTGCCAACATATTTTCCTGCCGGCCCCCTCAGATCGGACCTTGTTCAGGTGCTCGCTCTCACAGGAGATGCATACCAGGAGAAGAGAGAACTTTGTAGCCTGAGAGGCGAATCACCCTTCGCCGTTCCATTTGACATACACCCTTGGTATCTCGCAGTTTCATACGGATGTGCTTCATTTCGTGTCAGGTACAAAATCAACAAGCTTTACATCGCTCCCAAAAGGACTGGGGGATTGTTTGCCGAGATCGTAAATCCTTGTAGACAGCTTCAGCCGGCTATTTGTATTAAAGAGGCTCTTTCATGAGAAAAACTCTGTGAAGTAAATTGATGAAAATGACAAAATGCGGATGGTAATTTTCAAGCCAATGTATGCTAGAGTGCAAGCTTTTGCCAGATCCTTGTATGTATTTTGCATGAGCACACTTCTGCCCCGTTTGTTTTATTTCTCTCTCTCTCTTACACGGCCAGGACGTCCGTTGTGGGGGGGGGGGGGGGGACGACACACATTACATCAAAAGTGAGGTGAAGGAATAAAAACCAAGCCGAGCATCACAGCGTTTACTTCTTCAGTTTCCTCGTTGCTTTAACACGACTTCAGGTTGTGGGTGTGGTGAGCAGATGACACACGCGCCGTGTGCTGCCTGCTCTGTTATGACTACCGTGTTTTTGAGGTCCATGGAGCATAAAGTTTCAGAGCCTTTTCGACCTTAAGCCTCTCTCCCCGCCATGTTCTCCTGGTTGCAGGGGCTCAGAGGAGTTCAGGCTGAAACTTTCCCCTCAAAGTCATTGATTTGAAAGCGGCCCTCCCCTCCTTTTTCCTTTTCCTCTTTAGAGACACAGAGAAAGCAGCTTAACAGTCTCTGGCTCACTGGAGGCTGCAGGGAATGTTGTTTACCTTGACTTCCCTCACCAGCTTCCCCTCAGCCCTAGCTAAACACTGCTGTCTGTTTGTGCTGTTTGCCCTCCACAGAGGAGTCTAAAACATGGGGATGCTTGAGTAGAAGGGGGGGGGTTGATGGAGCCGTAATGGCTGTCAGACCCGCACAGGGGGAATTTAAACCTGAAAACTCCTGCAGGCAGACGCGGCCCGACAGAGCGCACTTAACACCATGACACCTCCGTGTGCGATAAGGTGCGCGCGTGTGCAAATGCAACAATATGTGCAGCCCTGTCAGACTGGTACGCCCGCCCCTCCCCCTCCCCCCTCAGCCAAGGGGGGAGGCCAAGCGCGGGGGGGGGGGGGGGGGCGTGTTCCCTTCCCCAGCTCCCTTCTTGGAGGTCAGGACTCTTCTGGAGCTCTCTGAAGTGCAAAAAAAACCTCAAAAACTCACGATTCAGCTTTTCAAACGTGGGGCAAGTGTTCATGTTACCACGGTCAGGCAATATCCAACAAGTGGCGTATTATGTTCCTAGAGATCCCAGCTGGGAGGGAAAGAGCAAGCTCGGGAGAAAAGCAGCGAAGAGAGACACGCTTATCTTAGCCTAGCCGTGCGCTTTCGGGAGACCTTATTTGGCGTCGTCTGAATAACATGCTATGAGGTTGGCAAAAAACGCCGCCTCAGGCATCCTCTCTTTTCACAAAAGAGACTTGTTTAGCGAGCTGCATGTTTTCTGGAGCCGGTGGATGCAAGTTTGCTTTTGGAGGTGTTTTGGATGCTATTTTTAAAAAATCATATAAAACCCGCGGGCAAATGTTTCACATCGCATTGAGGAGGAGCCGACATCTTGGACGGCTGGGAGAATTTATTCCCCACAAAATGTGATTATAATCAGGAGGAAGGATATTATTTTCTCAGTTTTGAAACTGGACGTGTACTGTAGTTTCACAGCCCTTTTACGTGCACACACACACACACACACACACACACACAAGCTGGCTCACATCATCTTTCATCTGTTTTCCTTTTGCTGTTTATCTTTGCACTGGGAATGTCTTCTCTCTGCTTCTCCGGCTGTTTGCTAGCCACACAAACGTGCGGAGCGGCGTTTTTAAGTTTGAATGTGACGTGGAGAGGGGTCAGGGTCGGCCTCGGCTCTTCTATGACATGCATTATGAACACAGTAGTGACTGGGAGGAAAACAGATCTCAGGTTTGCCTGATAGGCGCTGATCAGCCGGCCCGTTCCCACTCCCAACTCGTCACATACGGATGCTCGTTCAATGGCCCTGCGCATCAAACTGTGGCGCTCTACATACCCCTCTAGCGTCAGTTCTGCCTGTGCAGGGCTGCCTCTAGTGGCCGTAGTAATTATGACGGGAGTAAAAGAGGAAGTCAGGTGTCGCAGTTTAAAGAGCAACAACGTCGGAATCGGGAGGAGGTTGGCATGGAGGGATGGGTCAACAAACACAGGACTTTCACCCAGAAGACCGCTGTTGTCCTCTGTGGAGTCAACATGGACTTATTTTAGGTTAGGTAAGGCGCTTAACTTACGTCACATACATAACTTACTTACGTAACTTAAGTTAAGTTCTAAACACACTTTTTTAAAGCCTAACCATGAAGTATTTCCCCCCCCCCCCCCTAAAGCTAACTAAGTAGTTGTGTTTGAATTCACAACATTGAAGTCTATCAGGACTACCCTGCATGTTAAACTAATGACGCTAAAGGGGAACCCAGTGTTAAAAAGTGACGCCAAGGGGTCCCGACCAAGCGTCCGTATCTGACGAGTTGCGAGTGAGAACGTTTTGGATCAGCTGGATAGAGACTAGGTCAGTGTCTACACACACATTTCTTTACTGAAAATGTTTCCACAAGTTGAGAGTGACATTTCATTTGTGTGAAACCGACAGAGGAATCCCATCACTTCCTATGTTGATATGCCGAGCCAGTGCTGAACAGGATGGGGAGGTTTTGAATAAGAAAGAGAGAAATTGCGAAAATGGAGATATGCCAGAAGCTTTGAGAATCATTCTGCTGCCTTTAACTAAATCTAAATCAGTGGCTCTTTTGTAGGTTGTAAAGGGGGCTTAGTTCTTGGATCATTTCCTTTTTTTTTTTTAACAGCGACAGTCATTCGACATTGTCCTCTGTGTTGCTCGGGATCAACGGGGATGTGGCATTGCTGCGCTGAAACCAGGGGAAACAATCCCGATGGTGTTCAAACAACACTTGTAAGCCTGCAGCAGCATGATCTTTGTTTCATTCAGTGGGGAACGAGGCCCTGGTATACGGGGCTTAGTAGTGCCTCAGACGTCTCAGCAGTTACTGTATTCATCAAAGCTTCATTATGTTTAGGAGCGGGGAGTCCTTAAGTGCTTACTTGAGGGATGTAATGTTGCCGTTGGTTCATTATGGATGTAAACAAGACCATCCGAAATAATTGCAAGTGTGGCTTAGGAAACCTCAGTGGCACTCCATTGTGATTTTACCCAAGGAGCACACATTGAACACATTTAGATTCGTCCATTGCACCAGAGTATTTATGCTTGCATTTACTTTTATTTTGATTCAGCCCCACAGCTGCCCACAAACATAATGTAGTGATTTCGCTGCAGATAAAATAGAGGAAAAAGAAAACCTCACCCCCTCCACAACACATGCCACTCAGTGGTATTCCATAAGTCCTGTGTGTTCCCTTCTTCGCTCATTTCTGCACAATACGCAACTCTTAGAGCGTACGAAAATCTTTTAAATGTTCGGTTTTATGTAACCCCCAAAAAAATAAACTTCCAGATTTCTGGAGCGCAAAAAAAACCTTGTTCTGCAATGAGATCTAACTGGATCCATTTACACTATACACACACTATATAATCTGACCTTTGGAGCGTCGGAAGGGCTGTCAAGTGGTGTGGTTCATGCTCAGGTTTTTAATGTCAAGCCCGCCCTGCACGACTTTCATCCGAACCAATTTACAGCAGCATGTGTGCTCGCAGCTGCAACCCCTTTGCTGCCGAGGCATGGTTTGGAAGGTGTGGTGGCGGGCGTGGGTGGCTCAGCTGTGGAGGGGACGGAGTGTGGGAGTGGTTCAGGGAACGGTGCCGGGAAGAGACTTAATTAGGCGCAGCTGAAACTGATCCTGATTAGGTCTCTTACAGCTGTATTTTAATCAACAGTAGGGACGGAGGCGAGGAGGACAGCTCGGGACGAGCACGGAGAGCACACGGCCAAGCTAGGCCGACTCCTTACAAATAAAGAACATTGTTGCAAACCGTCATTTAACCGTGTGCTGCCGTCATTGTGCTCAACAGACCCACCGTGTAGCAGGGAGCGTGCTACAGAAGGGTATAGTGGGACACACACACACACACACACACACATGCTGAACACACACACAGGGACACATGCAGCTTGAGACTGTCGCCTCACAGCCACTGTATATCTCTGCAGGCCGTGCTGGTGGAAGTGTGCATTGGCTGCTGCTGCTGACATGGCAACGTGTGCAGCAAGCTACCTGTGTGGGCGCTAGATGAGGGGTGTAAGGTGTATGAGCACACAGTTGGAAATGTATGATTCTTTGGGAATCTGTTCCTGCTGCAAACTGTAACCTCCGTCCTTTGTACTCCGACAGCCCCTCATCCACGTCATAGGCTCCGATGACGAGATGCTCCAGGAACATGCTGCCGGCTGTGTGCGCAACATCCGACTGCTGGCCCTGGCGAATAAGAAGGCTGAGTTATTTCATTGACCCTTTTATTGAGCTTCAGAGTTTGTTTTTAAATGTGTTTGGGGAGAAAAGAAAAAGCTTCAAATAAAATCTATGAGAAAGGTGTTTGAAATATAAGTGGTTTGAATATGCTTTTAAGTGTTTCAATAAAATGTTTTACCTTGATTGATGAGTCTTTATTTATTTGAGCTGCTGCTTCCGTCCTAGCGGCAAACTTTTATCCCCCGTTTCCATCAGCCACCTCATCGGGAGTTGGTACAAACATTTTAGGAAGCCCTCTTCTCGCTCTCTGACTGCGATGATAAAAATAAACGCTTCTTCTTCACGTTTGATCTCACGCCAAATACCCCATACGTTGGTTCAGCGTGAAACACTCGGCGTCCTCTGCAGTAACATTCCTTAAGTAATACACAGGAGACCGCAATATCTAAACAAGATCCACATCTGCTTAGGGTTGCTCAACATGCTTTTCTATAGTCTGGATACTTCTGCGCTTGCAAAAGAGACATTTAGACAAACAAAGTAACTTGCTGTTGGAATCTGCACCAACGTGATGTATAAATACCACACTACAATATGAACACATCAATACAAGAACAATCGATAACAATCAGGAATACAATAGTGTGCCGTGTCTCCACCGCAGATATTATGAATTTAAGCAGGATTTTGCACATTACTCAGAATTGATTTATAGTAATTTCAGATTTTGTAGGAGTATTTATTATAAATACAAAAATATATTCTACAGACAAGCTCATTATTTTCGTCAGTAAAAGCTCAAATGTTTTGCTCGTTGGAATCATCTCTGCACCAAAGTACATAGAGAGCACCAACAATAAAAGATCTAATGAAGGGTATTTGGGAAAATGCACCAAATTGCCCTGTTCTTTCCTAAAAGTACTTATTTTTTTATTTATTTTTTGCTGAATATCTTTTTTCTAGGCTATTTCATTTTCAGTATTGTACATTTTTAGACACAACGGTAATGGTGTGCGTGTGCACCTCATTGCAGCTGATCCGGTCTTGTCTGATTCTTTGGTCTTCTGTTCTTGTTTATTACAAACAGGCCATGTCAGGCTTGACAGCCTTTTGCGCAGCAGGTTTTGGTAAAAGACCGTTGGCCTGAACCACTGTTCCCCCCTCGCATGTCTGTCAGCCTCTCTGTCTCTCTGATCCCACTGTCCTGGTCCCAGTTAGCTTAGATGCTCAGCACTCAACCACAGAGGCTGCCACAAAATCTCATGGGACTTTCATCATTAATATCCGCCACGTGCTAAAATAGAAAATTAGCAAAACATTGAAAATATGTGGTTGAAAATCTTCATCACTCTTTGAAGTTTAAACACTACCAGCTGTTAGCGGGAGTCAGTGGAAGAGCGTGGAAGGAGGATGGTAGATGAGGGAGCTTATTACTCTGAAGAAGCAACTTCCTTCAAAAAAAATGAAACTAGGAGCTGAAGGAAGCCACTGACTCCAAACCACTCAGAGCAAATAAACTCACAATGATTAATGTCTCTTTAATTCCATGCGGCAAGCTTTATAACCTCTGCGACATGCTCAGTGTCAAATTTGATACTGTTTGAAGGAAAAGCTTTTAGTCACTTCAACAAACAAGGAGGAAAACATTGTTTTTTGTCTTGAGTGGCTGCTTAAAGTTTCCTTTTTTCATGCTGTGTTTTTTCTTAATTTGAGCTCCTTTTCTCTTTTACCGCTAATTTCCTAATAGTTCAACATTTCGGGGAATAGCTTATCTGATCTCCTTCCAAAAGTGAGATGAGAAGATTCATCTATGTGTTAAGTGCAGAGCTGGAGTGGATGTAGTTAGGCTAGCTTAGCATTAAGACTGAAAGCAGGGGGAAACAAAGTCAAAATATCCGCCTAGCAACACCTCTAAAGCTACCAAAAACACACTGGTTTTAGAGTTATCTATTGGAACTATTTCTTTGCAAATAAACAGTTTTTAGAGAAGACCAAGAATTAATTTCAGAAAGTAACTTGAGGCCCATACTGAACACCCATCTTACTCTTGGTAGTAAAGTATTATAATAAATATAAACTATTTAACAAACCATGCAAGTTCAACCTGTTATCACTCCCAATACGTCAAATACTTGTTCAGTGCTCCTCAGCAACGACGCACAGAGGCACTCTTTATCGTCTGTATGCGACGCACCGGGCTTGCAACTAACTCCAATGTAAACACAACCCCGTCCTTATTACCTGCTCAAAGCAACTGATGTATTATAAAGTGTGAGATAGTCCACACAGAGAGACTGGAGGGGTGATGGATGGGTCGAACAAACACACGCACAAAGACTTGTCAAGGAGCCCACTAGTTTGTGTCCCGTGAGAAACTATAAGAAAACGTTGACATTTATGATGTCAGTCGTTAGTAACGTGGGTTGTTGGTCATGTGAGTTGTTAGGGTTGTTAGTCGTGTGACTCGCATGAGTCGCTAGCTCGCTAGTCATTTGAGTCGGTTAGTCAGTGAAGTTAATATAATGCAGTGGTCAAGGACGTCAAGGAAGTGGTTTTGTTGCCTAAACCTAAACGTCCTGTGAGGACGTGACATTTCTTTTGAAAAGACACTGCGTGAAACGAGTGTATATTAACATGCTTTCCCTGAAACGTCCATAGTTGATGCTAGAGGAGTACTGGGATCCCTCTACTAGTCTCCATTGGTACAGTGGTAGGATCCCGATGAATACACAGGGGCATGTAGATGTACCACAGCCCACCCTTTTAACCAGTAGTGTGTCGTTCCAGCGAGCCCAGACCCTTAAAAGAGCCTGATATGTCAAAGAGATAGAACAGTATGAATGGACAAGGTGCTAACCACGATGCCGCTGTATGTTCTTGACACTCACCCCAACAAACAAGGCTGCCAACAATGTGTGTAGAGTGTACGTGGACCACAGTGGGAGGGTCTGTTCCCACCTGCTTGTAAGCTTGGGAGATGCACTCACAAAGCCATCCTGCCAGGTGTTTCTTGGATAGGGCTTCACTGGTCACACCATCCCTGAAGCACATGAACAGATGTTAATTTCCCCTGATGGGGGTTGTGCGTTCAACATAAAATGCAAATGCACGAATTGGGCAAAACAGATGTTACTTTGCCTCCCTTTACCCTACATATTGCGGAAGACAATAACCCTCGACCTGACAAAACTCCTTAAAAGGGATATGGTTTGAGGGTAGCCCCGCTGGGGTCGTGAAGCATCAAGCAACTGGGGTGCATCAACAGTGTGGTTCGTTCACATACTCTCTTAGCTGAGGTCAGTGCAAGCAGCAAAGGTGTCTTGAATGACAATGCGTTCAGAGAGGAGTGCTCCAGAGGCATCAAAATGACCCTTCACCAATACCTCGAGCACCAATGGCCGTTCCCACTTCAGGGAGAAGGCATGCATCAACGGGCGCTGTCTCCTGACCCCTTCAAAGAACCGCTTTACGAGATTCGACCAAAGACCTGTCTGTCGCCAAAACCCTTCCAAAACCCTTCCTGACAGGAAGACATGGCTCTCTATCCATCAAACACATTTGAACCATCTGCATAGGACAGAGGTTCTAGCCTCCTTTCTTCACACCAGTGTTGAAACCCTGACCACTTGCCCTGTAACAGTGGTGGATCTTGCTCTTGCTACCTGGATTGTCTGCACCACCGGTACAGACAGTCCAGCCCTCCTCAGCCTGTCCCTCTCAGGAGCCCAGCCTGGAGAGGACGGCCCAGATTGGGCAGTGTTGTGCCAAAAAGGGCCACAGCAGGCAGTTGATGTTGTGTCGGTTGGCAAACAGACCCACTTTCGCTTTCCCAGCTCGGGAAAAAGTTGCAATTGCAGACTGCTTGCAGCAGGGCCGTATGTCTGTGGTCTGACAGAGGGGACTCAGCCTGCATGCGCCCAGCATAACCCCCAGATACTGCTCCCCTTGTACAACCAGGCTATCCCCTGGGCAAGACGCAAGAATATCCTGTGTTTCGAAACCACCTCTGGCTGAACCAGTTTCAGTAACCACTTGATGGCTAACATATGGAACGTCTTGTGGGCAATGCACCTGTTTAGGATGTGGAGATCCGTCCCAGGAAACAACGGGCACTGACAATGTTCTTGAAGCAGCAGAGGTAGGCAGTCAGTGGTATAGTCAGTGGCACAAAGACAAAAAGGATAGTCTGGCAGCAGTGCGTGCTGCTTTATATACTGTTGGTACTATTTGGGTTGGCCCGCCCTGATTGGCTCGCTATGCTTATGTAAATTAATTTGTACTTGTGATTGAAGGAGAGTATTACCCAAAGAGTACAGTAGAGGGTGCAGCCTGTGTGAGTTAGAACCAGATTTTGCAAATGTAATGTAAACAAGAAACTTTTGTGAAGAACTCTGCACATTTGCATTCTATCATGTCTCCAAAACTTGCTGAGGCTTGATTTGCAATATTTACAACTCTTGTTGTAAAGAAACAGTGCTTGAATACCCTCTGAACCTGATGTTAAACCTTGTAGAGCACAGGGGAGACGCTGAAAGGAAGTCGCAAGTTGGTTTCAGACACCTGGCTGTCCGGCCCATTGGTCATAAAGCCACAGTTGAGTGTATTAGCCGAGCCACAAACCCTCTCTAAGGAACAGAGACTGCCACTTTTTTTTGCCTGGCAGTTTGACACAGGGACATTATTCACGAGAAATTAGAGGTTATGCCTCCATGCCTCGGCACAGGCAGCAATTACGTCCGGTTCTGGCCTTTCTGGTCACCATTTAAGATCTGACGCTTCCCATCGCTTCACGGAAGGGATGGAAATAGTGGAGGGACATCCCTGATGTTGTTGCTCCTGTTTTGAGGGAAAGTGTGGGCCCTGGCATCTGCCACACCCCTGTATCTCAGCTGGTATGTCTCACCATTGACCTGACCTTCACCCTGTCCACAGAGGTTTCCCATAGGCCAGGCTGATGTATGCAACCACATTCAAGGACTCTATTATGCATTACACAAGATTTACGTGTGTAAATGTCCTTTCTACAGTCGTGAAAATTGTCTGTCCACATTTTGGGTCGACAGAGTATATATATGGCTTATTTTTTTACAGTCAGGCAGTCCTTCAGAGAGTGAGCTGTGTATTGTGATACTAGCTCAATTGTTTTAAAATGGATGGAAAAGTTTTTTTTTTTAAAGATCCCACATCTCCTCAGGCGTCCTGCAGCAATATTTCATAAAAGAAACTAATGACCAGTAAAAGTTCTTTCCAAATATTAGAAGTGGCTTTCCGTCCCCTTCAGTGTCTAAGGACCGTTTTTAATATAAAACCAAACTGCAGCACAGGGTTAGCTTGCGATGTTGCCATTAAAAACATGCACGTACACAACGGCCTCTCAGAGCTCCATCCAAACACAGAGCAGTGCTCTCTGGTAGCGGATGAGGGGGTGAAAACAGTTTCTGTTCTCAATCTGTAAATTAGCTTTAATATCATTACAGCATGCTCACACCACCGGGTCTGTTCCAGTTAGCCTCGCATGTCGTGCTCTCACGCTGTTTGCTGCCTCTCTGCATTCGTTTACGTCTAGCAGTTGCTCACAATATCCCCTAATTTTGCACTCCTAAGGGGGTCAAAGTGATGTCCTGAGATCCCCCGTGAATTTCTCAGTGGTTTTTAAACACTTTTTTTTCTGCACTAATCAATTCTGACATTCCCTTCCATTAAGTGTAAATAACAAGCTGTTATGACAATAAATAAACAGAGAAATATGCAGGCAAATACCACAGGGTCTGGGTTGGATTTCAAGGCTGCTAGAGTCCAAAAAGGTCTCAAAATATGAATAATGGCTTCTGGTCCTTACAAGCATTAGGCTCGTAATAAACGTACCTTTCTGAATTCCATTCTGATTTTATGTTTTCAATGTTTTACACACGCAATAATTGTATTTTGTACATGCCAACAACAATCCCTTTTGTGCTGATTCGTGTGTTTGCTTTTGCTATGCGTAAGCACATTAGACACAAAACAGTACTGAGACAGGAGTCGCATGCTGGATGACAGTTAGCAAGCTCAGAGAATTTGTTTTCTTTATTTAATGAAATGGTGTACAATCATGGGAACAAAAAGCTTGGAGTGTCACTGTGAGTCACTAGAACTAGCCAGGCAGGCTAGCGAATTAGCGGTTAGCTCACCAGCTAAGTAGTTTGCCAGCTAGCCCTTAGTTACTACGTCACCAAGCTTTTAGAACTACGTATTTTGAAAAGGCGCCGGGACAAACTTTGCTGTGCCTCTTTCTGCTTTGACACGGCCAGAAGCACTGTGGGCCTTGATTTGCAGAAACATCTAAAAGCAACTTTTTTTCTTATCAAAACGCTGACATTTTCCAGCCATTAATGCAAGAGGCTGAGCAGATTGGAGGAGGCTCCATGCGGGACTTCTGTTAGATTAGTCATCCTGGCTCATCCTGACCTGTTACGGCACTCAACATCTAAGCATTTCTAATGAAACAGTCTTTACTCACCGGATCTGATGTCCGTTCGTTATAGTCAGTGTGAGGTGGAGGAGGGGGGGTTAGGATATGCCTGTCAACCACATTAACAGATCATAGCTTTTTGTTCTGTACCTGACCTTGAAATTGAGGAAATTGTGAAATCTTAGACACCACTGCTGATTTGATGAAACTTGGAAGGTATGACTCTAGCCTTAATGGAATCACACTGATTGGCCTCAAAATGTAACTGCATCTTTTTTTTTTTTTTTTTACATGTTTGCATTTATTTTTTGTATGCTGATTTACTGTCTTTCTCACTCTGCAACCTTCTTTGTAATGTCACATGTGATGATGTTCATAGTACTTTTCAGCTTTGTGTTCACAGAAGATTTTGTATCACCTGCAGCCTTTCTGGACCTTTCCTTCTTGCAGTTACATTAAACTGGAAAGGAGAGCACACTGATAGCCAACAGGCAGTTATATTAATCTGCAGACAAAGGATATTGTCGAGTAAAGATGCTAAAAAATGCCAAGTTCCTCACACAGCAGACAGTGATGAGTTGGCACACGCTCCCGGCTGCACAGCTGTGAACCATAAGCCCGGCCAGGTTTCCCTTGCTGGATCATGAACCAACCTGAGAGCTCCGTATGGCACCCCACCAAAAATTATATTATTCTAGAGTTTTCATCACAGTCTTTTCATCAAGCTATCACAACTCTGGACCTGAGGGGAAGACATGCAACTGGGGGGAATAGCACCAAATCATCAGCAAGGCATTATAGAACATCCTATTTTAATCTGCAGCTGATTGCCTGCTTTGAGGCATGAGCGCAAAGTACAAAACTGTGGTACACGCTGCCGACTTGAGTTTCTTCACAAAATTAAGAGTAATATTTGTAAAGGTGGTCGATTGGGCAAATGTTCAAAATGCATTTTTCTGCTTTGGTGTGGAGTTGTATCCTCTTTTTTGTGGCGTTCTCTTCCTTAACTCCAATGTTTCCAAAGTCCTGCTTTAACTCTGACATTAATAAATGTCCTTTCCCACCGCGCAATGCATAAATAACACCCCGTTCCAGTCTAGCTCACTGCTGTCTTGCTTCGCCCAAGCACTCCCAAATACTTCAGAGCTTTGCAACTGCTTGCTCACAAAAACAAAAATACCTGGACACTCAACAACCAAAGATTGCACGACCAGAATTATAGAGGCGATGACACTCGAAATAACTGAAAGGTTTCACCGAAGTTTTCACACTGGCATTATAAATGACAAAGAGTCAAATATGCCTCTTTGTTATTCTAACATGAGTGAGTAGTTCTGGCAAGGCTTAGGCGCACAAAACGCACGCTTTGTCTGACTTACTTCAACTTGGATTGCCAGTGCAAGAAAATCACAGAGGGTCCGGTCCACAATGAAGGCATGTTCTCTGACAGATGTATCCATCACCTTCGTGTACACTGGAAACTGAACTGGCACCTACTCCCTCTGAAGTACTGTGTGCCTACCTAGTAGCCATTCGTGTATTCTTGGAAAGCCACATTTAGAGAGACAACAGAGGATAGGAGGGTTAGAAGAGTATTGGGTGTTCCAAGTTGCAATTATTCCCCACTGTAATTTCAAGGAGCAATTCCAGTGACTTCTAATGGCACTTGGTTTTGACTCTTGATTACTTTCAGTAGACATGGACAGATAGCACACATTTCAACTGGCTGATTAGTGTCCTAAATGTTTAAACACCCCCTGAAAACAGTAATTGGGTAATTTTAAACAACCTGCAAATTTTTCCTCAGTCACATTTTCCACCAAAGCTGGCAAACTATTGAACAAATATGTCTGTGGCTTTACAAGTAGTCCGCACACTACGGTACGTAATTCCAATTTGGTTTACATGGCGAAATAAAGTCCAAGTCTGGAGTGAAAACATCATCTTAAATGAGGGGCAGATTATGGGTGCAGAGACTGAGGTTTTAGAAAATAATTTAGATTGTAATGGCGTAAGGTGTTGACATTGAGCTAACGCTGAATTCACGTAATGGCCACCTTTCATAGCCAGATCCTTTAATACACATTGAATGATGAAGTACCCCGGGGCAAAAACAGGGTGTTGCCTGCTGGATCCATGATGTATAATGAATGTCTGCTTTTCAATTTTACATGCACTGTCCTCAAAAAAGACACACAAGTCTTCCATTTAGAGGCTGCTGATCTTATGCTGCCTCCTCACTACAATATCTTATTTATTCAAAAGCAGAGACATTTGATTTGCACCGTTAGTGGTGTGTTTTCTGTAAAAGGGATCAGAGTTAAATTGGAAGTTTAAGGAGAAAACAAATGTTATGAGTGCATGGAAATACAACTTTAACTACAACCGCCCCAGGCCAGACCAAACCCTCATACAAATGAACTCCAGGAGATGTGATATAATACGATTCAAGACTGAGCATGTAGGCTACAAAAAACATATACAGAGATTAGATGCAAGAACAGAGCAAGAACAACGTCTTCTCAGAAATACACTGACGTAGTGCATTTAAATGAAATCGTCTTGGATGGAGGAGGTAGGGTGACGTTAAACTGAGGTTTCCTTCCCGGCATTGTATGAAAACAAAGCTCCAGATGTTGGGATACAGAGTGTAACATATCTAATATTAATCAGTATATGGATATATTGGAGATTTGGGCCTTTATTAAAGGGATACTCCACTGATAACACAATTACAAAGTTTAGGAAATATCAGTGACCTATAAAAAACAAAACAATGGTCAGTTCATTTCAATTGAATCAGCAGATTCATTTACAAGGGCAACATAAAAACGCTCAAAGAAATCTTTTGTGCGTCTTCAACTTTGACACAAAAGTTTGCACTGTTGAACAATAGCAACCCATCTTGACAGTGCTGACCTTTGAGGGAACTGAGAGCCGATGAGTCCAAAAAGGACAACTCTATTGTTGCTTATTAGCTGTGTTTCATCATCGGCTTTTATGTAACCCTCTCCTGCCAGAGTACGGTCATAAACTGCTCCATAAAAGTTGAATGGGCAATGAGGCAGGAGTCGATGGTGCAAATACGTCTCTTGAATAGACTGTGTCCTGTTAGAAACCGACCTAACAAGCTTGCTGGTTAGCAAGCTCAGTGAGCTTGTTTTTCCTCCCTTCAGTAACTCTTTGTTGAATTAAATGATTGAAACGGCCCAGCAAGGACACAATAGAAAGAAGCTTAGAAAGCTGTTGTGAGTGACTAGTGCTGGAAAGTTCCAGGCTTACTGACGTGTTAGCTGTTAGCTTGCCAGCTACAGTAGTTTATCAGCAGTTCTTTAGAACCACATATTTAGATGCCTGGATGAACGCTGCTGTGACCAGCCTTTAAGTCCTCTTGCATGGGTCACACACTAAAAACACTGGGTTCTTCACTTTCCCTGCAGCCGTTCAATAAGATCTTTCACTACACTCCCTTTGCCTGGTAAACAGCGCACATTTCTTACTCCACACCCCCAGTTCGTAGTCTTCCCAAGCCCAAGCTGAGATAACCCTGATGACATCACTAATACATCATCAAGGTTACTTTCTGAGAATTAGCCAATCTCCTCCAAAGCCACAGACGGCATCAAATTACTGTTTTCGCAGGCTGAAGTGTAGTTTCTCTTTACGTCGAGTCAACTGATTTTGATGTGTAAAACTTGTGGGGTGGCCCTTGAACCATGAATAAGACTGTAAATGATTTTTGTATTGATAGGCTCTAATGGCGGTCTCATTTTGTGTATTTAAATGCGTGGCATATCCCAGAGTTCCTTCTGTAAAAGTTATAAGTGTGAATTATTTTTAAGCTCCTGTATCGCTTGAGCACATAAATTGCCAATATCTGCACACTGTCTCGGCTGTCTGCAACTCCAGACTTAAAATATTGGTGTTTGGTGCCAGTCTTCGAAAACCATTATTGGTCAAACCCAAGTGACCAGCAGAACGACAAAGATCAGAGGACACAGAAAGCAGATGCCGGTGAAATTCGTGAAACTCCAGTTTGAGATGAAACAGGGCGGCGCACTGGGGAACGCCTGCAGAGCTCCTGCCACCGACCCCTGTGAAGCAGCACATCATGATTAATGATGTCGTGCTTCCTACCTGTTGGATCGTTTTGTACGCCCACAATGGTCAACAGGCAGGAGTCTCAAATGTAGATTTAGTGAGCCAAAGCAGAGGCTGTGGAGAAGGTGGAATAACACAAAAGAGAAGCCAGTGACAAGTCCATATGTTCCCATCCCTAGAGACGGCCGTTCTCACCTACAGGTTTAGACAACAGTGACAAGGTCACGGGAGGTAACAGGGGTTCACTTCAGGCCAGACGGAAAACATACATATTGTGTATAACCTGAGCAAATAAACCCTCCCCGACCTTAATTAAAGTGATTGCATGACTGGGTCATTCATAGCATGTTTGCACAAGCCGTTAGTAAAAGTGAACTTCCCCCGTTAAATGAAAATAAGCACAAATAAACGATAATTACACAGATCCCTAACCCTTCATATGGCTCTTGCTGCTTAGTCACGTCCTTCGAATCACTACCTTGGATAAACCCAAAGGGAACACACAGCTGAGGACCTCAGACGCTGTGACTCATGAACCCATAATGTGACAGCTTTTATAATGGAAGCCAATGAGAGGGTGGAGTAACCAGCAGTGGCATGGCTATATACAGTAAGAATCTTCTTTTTTTTCTCTTCATTCTAAATGTTACTAAAAACAGCTTGGATTGTGTTCGGTTTGAATCTGATGGAATAATTATTGTTGCAGCAGAAAGCACTGATGTTGACTTCAGCTTCAGGCAGCTCCAAGGAGAAGATGTTCTGCAAAAAAGAAGATGGGCATCTGTATTCAGGAATGCAAAGAAAGTTACTTCTAAGGTGTTCGAAAAACGAATGGGGTAAGAATAAATCTAAAACATTTGACATGGCGCCATTTAGGTGGTGTGATGTTGCAGTGGAGGGAAGATACATTCTTTACAAGCATCCAAAAACAGGTGTAGAGTATCCTGCAGCAGACGGTTGGTAATAGGTTTAACTATACCCATGCCAGGAGCTGTAAAAAAGAAATATAGTCCAAGCGACTTTCTTTCCTTTGAAGGCAAAGTCACAAATTCTGCAAATGTGGCAAGAAGATTTTAATTGACTTCCATGGCGTTTGACTTATTTGTCAAATTTCTTAGACAAAAGATTGAATAGTTGGACGCTAAGGCTGGATTACCAAGCGGGACCCCGAGCGGCCCCAAAAGCTAAATTCACTGCACATCAATAGGTTTTCGTATTGAATTTATTTTGCAAATTCTGCACCATAAAACACTAAGGCTGTCAGGATCCCTGTCAGACCAGACACCTCCCATTGCCACACAGCTGCAGCCACTCCAGCCAATTCCCTCCTGCAGCCTGACACACCAGACTCAGGTCCCACTAACGATTCCCCTGGCAGTATATAAACTCTGGTCCTGCAGTCTGGGGTTGTCAGGTCGTACCGTCTTTAACCGTCTTTCACCCGCTTCAACCCTGTTGCAGCTACTCCCTCGAGCGCCTGCCTCCGGTGTCCGTCGGTCCGGGAATCCCCCGTGCCCTCTGTGTTAACGGACTACTCACCGCCGCTCTGCCCTCCGTTGTGTTAGCGGACTACACACGCCGTCAAGCTGCCAGCTCTCCAGTGTCGAGCCACGGGACATCACACCGTCGAGCTACCAGCCCTCCGGTGTCGAGCCACGGGACTCACACCGTCGATCTGCCTACTCTCTGGTGTCGGACCTCGGGCTCCACACCTTCACACACCTACACAATAAAACCTGTTTTTTCTGTACTCTGTCTCCTGTGGTCTTGCATTTGGGTCCTATCCGTGAACTCCCGTGACAGAACGACCTGACCATAATGGACCCAGCAACCACAGGAGCAGCTACGCCGTACAGGCCTAACAGTCTGCTGGAGGAGACGAGAACTGTCGTTGCTGAAGTTTCTCGGATTCGCTGTTTCATGCAGGAACTAGCCCGAACAGTCAAGTCTCCACCAGTTCCAGCACCCGCACTATTCCCTCCTGTCCTCGCTCCGCCGGTCTGGGAATCCCCCGTGCCGGCTCCGGATCCCTACGATGGAACACTGGGGAAGTGCCAGGGCTTCCTGTTGCGATGCCAACGGGTATTTGACCGTCAGCCTCAGACTTTTGACTCGGACGGGTCCAAGGTCTCCTACGTGGTTGGATTACTGCGGGGAAGGGCTTTGGACTGGGCCGTGAGAACATTAGGTTTTGATCGGCCAAATGCTGTGCTTTTCGTGGACTTTGTGGAGGATCTGAGGAGGGTTTTCGACCCTTCGGTGGACTCGGATTATATGGCTGAGCACCCTCTCAGCCGGAGACGGGGCCAAGCAAGTGTAGGGGAACACTCGGTGGTCCGGCCAAGTCCGGCTCCCCGTATTCGGGCGGCATTCTGGCCGTCACCGTATCCAGCTGCTGCCTCGGAGCCGCAGCGAACTCAAGTTCCTGTTCCTGCCGCCTCTGCGCCAGCTCCAGTCCCGGCCGCCTCAGCCCCGCAGCCAGCTCCAGTCCCGGCCGCCTCAGCCCCGCAGCCAGCTCCAGTCCCGGCCGCCGCCGTCTCCGAACCGCAGCGACCTCCAGTCCCGGTCGCCGCCGTCTCCGAACCGCAGCGACCTCCAGTCCCGGTCGCCGCCGTCTCCGTACCGCAGCGACCTCCAGTCCCGGCCGCCGCTGCCTCGGAGCAGCAGCGACCTCCAGTTCCGGCCGCCGCCGCCGCGGAGCAGCAGCGTCCTCCAGTTGCTGCCTCGGAGCAGCAGCGTCCTCCAGTTGCCGCCTCGGAGCAGCAGCGACCTCCAGTCGCCGCCTCGGAGCAGCAGCGACCTCCAGTCGCCGCCTCGGAGCAGCAGCGACCTCCAGTCGCCGCCTCGGAGCAGCAGCGACCTCCAGTCGCCGCCTCGGAGCAGCAGCGACCTCCAGTCGCCGCCTCGGAGCAGCAGCGACCTCCAGTCGCCGCCTCGGAGCAGCAGCGACCTCCAGTCGCCGCCTCGGAGCAGCAGCGACCTCCAGTCGCCGCCTCTCAGCAGCAGCGACCTCCAGTCGCCGCCTCGGAGCAGCAGCGACCTCCAGTCGCCGCCTCGGAGCAGCAGCGACCTCCAGTCGCCGCCTCGGAGCAGCAGCGACCTCCAGGGCCTGCCGCCGTTGGACCAGCATCCTATTGTCCGGAGCCCTTCTGCCCGCCCGGCCGTCCGCCGGAGCACCCGTGTCCGGAGCCCTTCTGCCCGCCCGGCCATCCGCCGGAGCACCCGTGTCCGGAGCCCTTCTGCCCGCCCGGCCGTCCGCCGGAGCACCCGTGTCTGGAGCCCTTCTGCAGCCCCGTGGCCAGTCAGATCCAGTCACCCACCCTCCGGACCCCCTCCAACCACCCTGGTTGGCTTTGTATATGCGGGGACGTCCCTCCTCCGCCCACCCTTGTTTGTTGTTCTGGACGGTGTACGTCTGGAATCCGTTCCTTGAGGGGGGGGGTACTGTCAGGATCCCTGTCAGACCAGACACCTCCCATTGCCACACAGCTGCAGCCACTCCAGCCAATTCCCTCCTGCAGCCTGACACACCAGACTCAGGTCCCACTAACGATTCCCCTGGCAGTATATAAACTCTGGTCCTGCAGTCTGGGGTTGTCAGGTCGTACCGTCTTTAACCGTCTTTCACCCGCTTCAACCCTGTTGCAGCTACTCCCTCGAGCGCCTGCCTCCGGTGTCCGTCGGTCCGGGAATCCCCCGTGCCCTCTGTGTTAACGGACTACTCACCGCCGCTCTGCCCTCCGTTGTGTTAGCGGACTACACACGCCGTCAAGCTGCCAGCTCTCCAGTGTCGAGCCACGGGACATCACACCGTCGAGCTACCAGCCCTCCGGTGTCGAGCCACGGGACTCACACCGTCGATCTGCCTACTCTCTGGTGTCGGACCTCGGGCTCCACACCTTCACACACCTACACAATAAAACCTGTTTTTTCTGTACTCTGTCTCCTGTGGTCTTGCGTTTGGGTCCTATCCGTGAACTCCCGTGACAAAGGCGGGTTCTGCAGGATTGCAAAGTAATGCAAATTAAGTCAACCAGATGCACTGGACTTAATTGGAACTTTGGGTGACAATTTCACAAATGCACATGTATCTGTAATGGCTTGTAAGTGATCTATGAAACATACGTTCATGTTTTATGAACTGTTAATAAAGCCGTTAGTTCGCTTACTAATTACTTTAACTAAAAGGTTCCTCATTAGATATAGTGCTTCCAAGACAGGCAACATAAAATACCCTAGTAATCCCTGGAGCCAGCATTAGCTCTGTGAGGAGATGTGTTCTCCCATGTCAGCTGAAATACATTTGTTTCAAGAAAAGTAACATTATCACACTCCACCGTGGAGTCGGTGATTTCGACAGCCCCCTTTTTTTCTTTTTTTTTGCAGCGTGATGCCTCCCTCCCTCCCTTTCCCTCCGCTGGCCCCCGGCCCCGGAACCGGCGTAGACCATCAACAGTATGTTCGCAGGCTCAGGCCGCGTGCTAGGAAACATGAGCAGGGTGAGATATTCAGAGTCCCGGGCAGCAAGTTGCGGGCCGCTGGATAAAGCGGAGGAGGAGACGGCGGTCCGTGTGGTTTGAGCTCAGGACTTCAGGACGGGAGCATGTGAGCAGGGAATGGGAGACTGGAAACGGGATTATTGTTCTACACGGCAGAGAGACGCAGGAGGGGCACGGGACAGGTAACTGACCGAGATACACTGATGGATGTTTTTTTTTTTTTAGGAATGGACCGATAGGCTTAGCTTTCAAATGGTACTCAGGTTATTAAGGTTTAGAATGAGGGATGTAGAAAAGGATAAAACAGTTTATCCAACTTTGAATGGACAGTGCTGAGTTTAAACTGCTCTTTATTCTGATATAAATCTCCACGACTTTAAGCCGTAATATAATATACAATATTAATTCTTAACCCACTGCCGGCATGATGTTTTTGTGTATTTCATCACTACATGGTTCTCTGTGCTACATATTTGGCAACGGGGTGCTGATGGCACCGCATCACGGCGCGTCTCTTTCCCCGTGACAAATTCAATATTCAACCCCCCGCCCCCAGAGCATTTCCAAATTGAAAGTGAAGAGAAAAACAAAATGTCACACTTGTGGAACTTGCGGGGTTTGTTTGTTTAGCATTGCATAAAGGAGAGCACCAACCAAAATAAACCATCCGGGGTTTTTGTAGAGACTTGCTACCGCAGCGCAGAAGAGACAGGGCAGAAATATTCAGGATGCTTGAACTGGAATTCTGAAACGCATAAAAACATTTTTTTACAACCTAAACCACCGAGCCTGTAGCCTAGATTTACGGCAGTAAATGATACGTTTACCCTAGTTGTTAGTTGAAAATCAAGTGAAACTGCATGTATGAAACAGAATTGAGTAAAATTCTGTCACATCTTGTATGAAAAATCAAGTTTGAAGCTGAGCAAGATAATAGTCTTGTGATGAGGGTTTTATTGTCATTGCGCTCGATTAAAATGAAATGTATTCACCAATAACAGTTATAATGGACCTGCTGTCTGCACTGACTGTCATTTGACATTGTATTCGTTTGTTTGCTGCTTTACAAAATCCGATAACTAACGGATGCTTGGTCTTCGCGTAAATCCCTTGATATGAATTGGAATTGCAGATACGTATGTTTACAAAGAGCGACCTTATAATGACGCATCACAACAGCAGCAGTTACGCACGGTCCACCTCAGCTCAAGACAGTCTGCAGGCTGGTTCATTCAGTGCATTTGCAAGCGGCACGCAGTGAAGGGAAACAGAATCACACATACCAGAGTGAAGGTGTCAAATTCTGTTTTATATGTATGATTTATTTATTTTAAGACTGCTTTTGTAAAATCTCCACACTTGTTCCACAGGAGAGACACTGGGACGCCGTGACAAATCAGAGGAGAAACTTTTTTTTTTTTTTTAACCTTTTTTCAACATTTTCTAATCGGGAGGAATATCCGGCCAAAGATGAACACCATCGTGTTTAACAAACTGAGCAGCCAGGTCCTGTTTGAGGAGAAGGCGAAAGAGGTGGAGATGAGCAGCAGAAATTATCTAGAAGTCATCGACGGGCAACATCCAGACCTCCTCTCCAGCAACCAGACTATCAGAGACAACCAGGCCATCAGACACAGGCGGAGCGGGTATGTGGAGCGTTCTGTTGCGTTTAACGCATGTGCGGCTTTTATTAACACGTGGATTAACTGGAGTCCCGGGTTTACCGATGAGGAATGCCTCTGTTTCACGGTTTCGTCACTCAGCACGAGTTAGCACACCGAGAGAGTGCATGACAATGAGAGGTTTTGTTATCAGAGCTCGTTATCTCTCCACCGTGTGCGCAAAATGAAAACAGGATAAGAAATGTCAAGATCAGACTTGTAGGGTGAATTTACTGTGGAATTACATTGGAGATGTGCATGAGCCTCTTTAAGTTATAATACATAATTATTAGTTATATTTTGTATTGATAAAATAGTTTCTGCAGATGTGCGTGAATTGCGCATTTACGCGCGCAAATCTGAGATTTACGCACGGATAAAATACCCACAAGGAAGGTCTTTTATCGGTCTAAACTTGGACTACTTATGCTTCACATCTCAACGCTGAAACGCAAATTTAGTTTTCCAGTCTGACTGTTTTTGCACGTGGCTTTAACGCAACAGGATCTGATGGATCTATGGAATTAATATTCACCGTTTCTAAATCTGGTCCTCATTTAGGTGTTGATGTTCACAACTAATCTTAAAATGAATAAGTAGGTCAGCCGTGTTCGGTAGCGTATCTTATAGAAGTCTCCATCTGTTTCCAATGAATAAATTCGCTCTCTGTGTGGCCTAGTCAATCACACAAGGGCCGAGTGTGTTTTTTAAATATATATATTTTACTTTTGTTTCCTCTTTATGTGGCTGAGAGCAGTTGTAAGAAAACACAGTCATTCTATTATTTGTTATGTATTGTTTGCATGTTTATTGGATACCAGGGAGAGAGATAGCTGTGACCTCCAGAGGCCTCCTAAAGGAGTGACATTCAACAACAAAGAATATTATGAGTCGGTGGACTTAGTTGTCGCCTCAAGGGAAGCATCAGCGCTAATGAAGAACATTAAACGATTAAAGCGAGGTGTGTGCGTGTGTTTAAACCAAAGTTCAAGACACGATGTAAAATGTCCTTTCGGATGTTCATACCGATCTAGATTACAAGCAAAATATTTGTAGAGCATGAACCTCAGGCAGACTTGAGGTTAGACTGAAATATGTTACATCTGCAGTCAGTGGAGCTTTTTGGTGAGATAAAGGGAGAAGCGGTGCGCGGCACCATACTGACATCTACAGGTTCATAAAACCTGGAGCGAAGGTGAGACCCAATCCTTCCCAGAATCGGGGAAAAAACATCAGCCTGGTGCAGACGTACTTGAATGATTAATGTTAATATTCCTTGAGGAACTCACAGGGTGTCTTGTGTTCCTGAATACGACATTTATAGTGAGTTCATGATATTTTGTGTTGTTTTTATCTTGTATAATATATCTGCAGTAGCCTACTTCTACAATAGCTGTGAGTGGCACTGAGTTTCTCATTTGGGATTTTGGAACAGTAGATTTTGGCACACTGATTAATCTAAATATTGTTACAAAGTCTTGTTTTTTTTTATTGTTTTCAGTTTTTCTCTTATTTCCTGTTTTATTTTGGTATTCAGTTATAGATACTTCACTTCCTGTCCTCGTGTGTTTCCCACCACTGTGATTACCTAACCGGCCCTGATCAGTTTCACCTGTGTCTAATAAACCTTCCTCGCTTGTGTATTCAGTGTGTGTGCTCTCTTTTGTCTGTTCATGTCTTTACTGGTTGAGGGATCATTTCTGGGTAGTTTTCTAGTATTTTGGACCTTGGTTCTGGATTCTGACTTTGACTCTATGGTGTTTTTGTACCATTGTCTTACTTCATTGGACAGTCTCCTGTTACATTTTGGTGTCGCTTGTCTGGTTTTTAACTCTGCTCCCCTGACTGTGAGCTCTTCAGAGCCCTGTGGCTCAGAGTCTCCTGGTAGGTGCGTTGTTGGCTTTGTAGTAGAAGTCACTTTGTATTTAAATTTAACTGGTGTAATAAGATGCAGCCCGGCTATTGGCTGTTGTTCCCCATTACAACATTTTTGCTGTATTTATGTTTTTGTCTATTTGCAGTTGGTGGTCATTACATTTTATGTCTTACTTGATATTAGTGTATTTCCAGTAAAATGTCATATTTAGTACATATCTGGGTTGCACCTCAATGACCAAATTTAAAGCCCCTGAAAGCTTGGCATCAAAACTTAAGAATTTCTCCATATAATAGGATACATATTTATGACAGAATAAGCAACAATCATCATTTAGCTTTAATTATGAGTTTATCACTAAAACACTTCAACAACCCTGTCCATTGTCATCAAATTGTGATTCAAATGTTGCTCCTGATTGGTGACATCACCTCTTCTAAAATGCAGCAAGAACCAACTTGGATGATTCTTTTTCGTGTGAAATCAAAAAAACTTACATTTTTGTAAAAGCGTATTCATAAGTCACTGATCACACTGTATGCATTTGACCAACAGCACACATGAATGTACTGCAACATTTTTTTAAATCTCTAAAAGGAAGCTGAAAAATGTTACAACTGCAATGTTTAATTTATTAAATTCAACTCTTCAAACAAGTGGACTGATCACAGTACAGTGGGAAACTAAAGTGAAAATGTTTATCTCTTATTCATCCATAATTGAGTGACAAGTTTGTCTTTTATTCATGGATTTCTTCTTGCTGACCACAAAAGAGCCATGTGAAGAAAAAGGAAATGCAACAAAATAATTGTTTTGGCTTGCATTATGACACTACAAACACATAATATTGAGATTTGTTTGGCTTGCTTGTACTACAGAGTGATAGTTTGTAGCGTGCAAGATCATTTTTGCTGTTTATTGTAACTGCCAAGACTCAAAAACTGTTAATTGTGGCATTGAAACAGCTACTCATGTACTAAAGTGCAAAAATGAAAAACCTTCACATGCAGAAACAATGACTGTAAGTCATCTTTGGTTTAGCTGTAATAATTAAACACAGATCCATTCATGATGAAGAAATATGACGCATGTTACGTGAACAAATCAGCCATCCATGTGTGGCGAAAAGGAATTTAGAGATCCATCAACATCTCACGTATTGATAAAAAATTTTCAAAATGTCCCACTTTAAATATATTGCAAAGAACTGAAGAAAAGATGTCCTTGTAAGAATAACAACAGAATATTTGTTGAATAAAAGTTCATGTCCATGCACTCGTTTTCACTTCAACACTTGAGCGTAGAGATCCTCTGGGCTGTCAGCAGTCTGTGTGAAGCTCTTTACTGTCTTGGACACTTTGACCTGTGCATACAGTGTGTCTTGCTGCTGTCCACTGTCCTGCACCGAGGCCGAGGACGGTTCAGGTCTCCAGTTGGAGAAGTTAATCTCTCCGTAATGGATGTCTCCTGTTTCTGTTTCTGTTGCTCTGGCTGGCTGTTGAACAGCTGGCTCCTCCGCTGTTAGGCTCTGTGATAAATGGACCAAACAAGAAATGTTGTGAAGCACCTTCATCTATTTCCTTCACTTCACCTCATTGGTCTCTCACTCAGCTCCCACTGCTATAAGACAGCGACAATCATCCAAATAACCAGCTTTTAATGGACACAACAATAGAAACCCTTATTGCTATGGCAGTGGATTATTAATGTGGGTTTCTAACAGGATGTTTCATCTTCCTGTTTGTCTCCACATTTAGTCCCTAATGAGTAACCTGTTCAGTCCAGATCTCAAGAGTGCAGACAGTATGACTAGTTAGAAACATGCTCATAACACATGATTATCTAAAGTATTTAAGTTGTTTCCTACCTGTGTCTGTTGTGAAGTTGAACGTTTTGACTTGAACAACCTGAAAGACACATGAGAGCTGTCAGCTTCATTTTTCTGTGTAATAATAAAGTGCTTTAAGTGCAATTTAGAAACCGTCATTAAGAACAGAAACAGTCAACAATTAATAATACAGTACAAAAAGAGGAAATAGCTAAAAGCAAGTCATTTCACAGCATTGTTTGAGACCACCACATTATTCCTGCTTGTATAAGACACTTCTGATGCTTTAAAAGTGAATAAAAGAGTTTTGAGTCTGAGTATTAAAACTAAATGTGCTTGAAGTGTTCACTCATTCTGGACATCTGGCGGCCACTTCTTGTACTAACTGGTCTAAAGGTCTAAAGGTTTAGTTCAGACTGGTTTTACATTTGAAGACAGTGATCTCAGGTTTCTTACACTGATTTGTCAACATTAGGTTCAAAGATCTTTAATGACATCCAACATTTACATAACTTAGACTCCCAATTAGGGAATCAAGTTGGGTGATATTGACAAACTCTCAAAAAAATGAATGTGTCATCTGCATAAAAATTAATCTCTGTGTTCTGCATGTGTATATTATGACCTTGAGGCAGCGTGTAGACACAACAGTATGGCCCAGGTATAGAACCCTGAGGAACGCCACAAATACACTTTAGACTTTAAATAATCAGTTGAAACAAAAAGATATGAAAATAAATCAGACTCAGAGATTTTGATCAGTTGAAGACATTCATTCAAAATAGAATAATACAGTATCAAATGCAAGAGCTGTAAAAAAAAAACAGCTAATACTAACAAATCACAGATTACAATGAGAAGAATATCTGTACAAAAATACAATCATTTTGAGTGGATACATCTGGATATGAACTTGATTTGAGGTACTTACCAAATGGCAACACCCGCACAGATGAGTACAATGATTCCTCCAACAACTGCGATCCATGGTGACAACCTTTCAAGCTGTTCTTCTACAGAAACAAAACATTATAAGTGACCAAGTCAAGTTAAGAAGAATGCTCAGCTTGACTTCATACAGTATTTTGCAAACGTATATTTAAAATGCTGCGTCACTAATGTTTGCAGACGTGATGTTAGCCAACAATAACTGCTCCTAATTCACAGGATGTGATACAGTTCCGTGTTTACCTTTAATAGTCAGAAGGATCTCTGATGTTTGATTACCAAGCTCATTGGTGGCCACACAGTAATAAACTCCTCCATCAGTGACATTAAAGCTGTAAAGGTCTCCTTCAGATACATTGACGGGTCCATCTTTGCTGATCTTGAACCAGGTGAAGCTGCTGACAGGAGGATTGGCTCTGCTGGAGCAGGTCAGGTTCACCCAGCTACCTGCTGACACCGAACCTAGTGGACTGATGGACGCCGAGGTGTCCTTGGGAGCGTCTGAGGAGAATGTGACGGAGATGTGAGGAAAGAGAGCAGCATCAGAGCCTGAATGAGATCCTTAAGAGAGAAGAATCATCATGTGCTGACAGGATCCAACAACAAACACTTACATGAAACATTGAGAGTCGTTGTCTCCTCTGATGTCTTGACATCTTTTCCTTCATTCACAGGATATCTGGCAGAACAGGTGATGATGAATCCATCATGTTTGTCTGACAGAGTGATGTTCTTCTGGATTTTAGTTGTGAAGGTTCGATCAGTACTCTTCTACATTTGAGAGCAAAATATTGTACTTTTACTCCACTAACAGCTTTTGGATTGTTCCTTATTAAAAAAAGAAGAACGTGTTTGTTCGGGGCTTCTTGTCATTTTTCTGATGTTTCTGAGTTGTTAACAGAAATCACTTTTTTTCTCCTTTCCTCTCTCATTAATCACCTCACGACCCCTCAGATTTATCTTGTGACCCTCTGTAGGGGTAACATGAAATGTAAACTTACACTAATTAATGTAGATTTTCTAAAAAAATACTGAACTCATGAGACTTCTCCTTTTTCAAGCATTAAATGCAAAGGTCTGCATGAACAGGCAGCTTCATCATGGGACTATTAATAGTAGAGCACAAAAAATATTCTATTGATCCATGAAGTGTAAACATTTCATTCTCTGGTTGGTCTCTGTAGCAGATATTTACATTCACATTGAAGGTTAGCTTCAACTGATATCACTTTTTATTCTAAACAATAACATCATAGACTGAGTGATAAAAACCAAAACTCTCTTACCTCGAACTGTTATTTGAAGAGGATCACATTCAGCTGTTGCCAGAAATGGTCGGTTCTCAATCCTGAAGTAGTACGTGTCTGTGTATGATGTGATTAAACTGGAAAATAAAGTGGTGCAGTTTTTCTGACTCAGGTCTCCAGTTAGATTCATTGGATAGATGTTGTCCTTCCTGCTACTGTTGAAAATCACATTATTTGGCCTTTGGCCAAAGTAACGGTCATTTTTAATCCACAATCCGAAGGTTGTTCTTGCGCTGTTGAATCCCTCCTCTGGTTTACAACTGAAGTTACATGGGATTTTCAAACAAGATCCAGTCAGTGCTTCCATCTCTTGAGGTGCAGTAATGAATAGATTTAGATTCTGAATACAATCAGCCAAAGCACCTGTGAAACAGACTAATGATTAACAGTGGTGAGTAACGTGCAAAAAAACAAAAAACATGAAGAGAAATATACTTCAGCAGTAATATTTTGCATTATGGTCTTTTTTTCCTTGAACAGTTTTTGTATTGATTCATTTTTTTGGTTTTACAACAACTATCCCCCACGAGGCCGACCCCAGTGGTGACAAAACCCGTCTATATCTCCAAATAACTAAGTCAGTCTCGTCTCAGTGACAAAAGAGCTGACGCAGAGAATACAGATTGTAACATTCACATGAATTTAGGGTAAAATGATATGTGTCAAATAGTAAATGATTCAAGAGGAATACAAGTGACTGAACCAAAAGCTCACCTGAGAGAAAGAAGACACTCAGTAACATGTTGGCTGTCACCGTTCTCACAGACCGGACTGCCATGACACTCATCACCTGGATTCACAAACACAACAGTGGATTTTACAAAGCGTTCAACATGCTCTGTACAACCACAAGTTCCTGTGTGTTAAGAGACCACCGCTCACAAGACTGCAAATGTGTACGACGCAGAGTGTTAGATGAGAATAAAACCATGAGTGTTGTCTTACCAAAGAAGCCCACATCAACAAGAGAGTGACAAATAGATCCTTTGGTTGGTGGTTTTAAAGAGAAAATAATGATATTCATGAATTTCAACAGTCCAACAATCCAACTTCCCTTTTTTAGCTGTCGTAATTTAAAACCGAGACAACTTACTTTGAATTAAGAACACAGAGTGAGTGCAATTTTATTTTTTATCAGAGTTATTACAATTTCATCATTGAATAAATGATTTACCCCAATAGCTAAACATTCTGCTTCCTCTTCTCTCAAATATCTATTAAAATCTTTAAAAAGTACATTTGATAAACACCAGCAGACAAAAGGTCAGGATTATTCTGTTTTATATTTAAAAAGAAAAACATGAAAATGTCCCATCAAGGAGCCAGTTTCACACAGATTATTGCAGAAACTGTATCTGTTGTTGTTTTCCTTCATAAAGGAACATAGAGGGGAAAATACTGGAATCCTTGAGAAGCAGAGGAAAAGGACTCGCCAAGCAGTCAGAACAATATAAGGCACTCAATGGCATGAATCATACGGAAAAGGCTCAGATGAGCAGCTACTCTTTACAACTCATTGATATTTTATCCACCCGTGAGTCCTGACACACAGTTTTGTTCTCTGTGCCTTTAAATATGAAAACAGAAGTTCAACAAGTAAAACGCTAGTCAGTCCTCTGGATGCTTCTGCATTGATGCTACAAGTAATCAGACAATTTCTTTATGAATAATCAGAATTAAATATATCATAACTAGAATAAATAGAAATATTAAAAGATATAGAAAGACTGTTTTCTACCATTTGCCATTTGATCCTAAAATGATTGATTGTAGCAGACATCAACTTACATTGGAGTGAGTGTTTTTCCTCAGTGCAGCCGTGCTGTCTGACCAGGTCAATGCAGAAGTCACAGGTCTATGAACCAAGATGGACTGTGAAAGGAAGGAGGAGTTAATGGAAGGTGGGTCAAAACATCACTGCAGGTGTTCCTGCAAATGGCAAATAAAGCTATAATTCACACACTTGTGTGCACATTTGTACTACAACCACTGCTGTAATCTGAAAATACCTCAACGTCCATTAATTTACCAGCCAATGATTAAATGAAAGTATTCTAAATGAAGAAATGACACATTTAGAGTCACGACAATGCATATTATGAGATGGAACTGATTATTTAAATTGTTAAGAGCTTGCATGCGTAGAGAAACACTCTCTCTCTCCTTGATTATTACATGCAGAAGTAACTTTATTTATAGTGGATGCATTTATTGAATATTGTTCAAGTTGAAATTAGATTATTAGGATCTTTCTGTTATTGAAAAAGGTTTTTATTCTCTGGATTCTGACTTTGACTCTACATGGTGTTTTTGTACCATTGTCTCACTTCATTGGACAGTCTCCTGTGAACTTTTGTGTTTTTGTCATCTTAAAACATTTACATGCACCTGCACTTTTCATCTGAGTCGTGTGTTTTGGGTTCATGTCTTGCTGGTTTCCAGTGTAGCTTAATACATATGTACATATTCAGGTGATGATGAATCCATCATGTTCGTCTGACAATAATAATAACTCATAAGGTCCCCTTTCAGGATGAATACAAAAGAAATAGCAACATTGTGTGAGTCTGCTCTTTTGTACATGATAATTCCTGTACTTATTGTTCTTTTAATGCAATATCCTATAAAATCCTACATGTTCCCATCCTTAGTACACACAACATATACTTTGAAATGAAAATCCCATTTCTCAATGAATACATTTTATTGTAGAAAATGATTTATCACAAGTGAGAATCCTGCAGAATCCGACTAACCAACTTTCCCTGTGTACTTGAAAGTTCTCAGAATTTATTGAGGGCTTTGCACATGCCTTACCCTCCACCACTTCTCCTTATTAGTCTGGTTGATAAGCCACACAGCTGAAACAAAGGTTTCTCATCACATTCAGAGTGTCAACACCAACTAAACGTGTGGGAAACTTCACAAACAAGTATCTGCCTCGATGAATATCATGTACATTGAATTTTAGTTGTGCTGCAGTGAATGTGATGTCCTCCTGAGGATCATTAATAATGCACTATTAACTGGACTCCTAATCACGTGGATTTATATATATATATAACAATAAGTCTTGATTTGTCATTTCAGTACATAGACTGTTTGCACTGTATGAACACCCCACATATAAAACCATATTCTCTGTAGGGGAACGTGGGCTTTCCACAGTATGAGACAACGAGTTAATTAGTCAGTTATAAATACAACTTATTCTCAGTTGTCGTGTTGAGCATCAGAAATATTTGAACCAAATGAAGTCAGATATTACGACATCATAAAGATACAAGCATTCATGTATATACTTCACGTAACTCAAATAACATAATGATAATAATGACATATTTGAACAGGTGAAAGTATGAACTTCATGTATTTTACACGCACAGAAACCGTAATGCTGACTTCTGCACATTATATCAGCCGTTACCTCCACAGTTACATAGCAATCATGAGTCTGTGTGTACATGCTAAATGATAACATAAGTGACAACACTTTCTGCTGATTGAAACACATCATTTTTTATTTTATTTAACACACTTTACATGCATCCAATGGAAACACCAGCTAAGCAATACAAATGATGTACATGGTCCAGGCATGTGTTTTGTATCTTAAGAACAAATAATAAAATCTGGTGCCAGGAATCAGTTTAACATGAGATAAAATATGAAAGAGGATGTTTTTACTTTTGTGTTGTGATAATTTTAACAAAGACAACAGTGCAGAGAAAGCACATATAAACATGATTAACTATTCCTCTTTAAAGAACGGAAGACCCTTAAGTATTAAGAGAAGATCTACACACATTGTGTAAGTGGCACACTAAGACTAATGAATACAGAACATATAACACAGTTGTCGTTCCATATCATCTTCTTCCTCTTCTGGCTCATGATGGATGTAACTCAACCACGCTGTTAACATAGTCCGCTTCTACTGCTTGCTGCAGCAGAAAGAGTTTTAGTTACTGCCAAGATGAACACAGATGCAACATGTCTTTTGTGTTACAGATGTGTCAGTGTCACAGGGCCTCACATTAGAGAACAGCAGACTGAACAATCCACCAACTAAATTAGGCCCTCAAAGAACATGTTAAACCTCACACACACACACACACACACACACACACACACACACACACACACACGATAGTGTTCGCCATATCATCTTTATAAGGTGATAACATGTCAATGTTGTGTTTACAGCTTGTTGGACTGCCCCTTAATAAATGAATGCAGGTTTAAAGCTGTTTTGACTTTGTGTTGTTTCAAACGTTCTTTATGTAGATTTAATTTTTGTCGGTATTCATTTCTGATGTTCTGTTTTTACGTATGAGTGAATGGAACCACTTTATAAAGAAATAATAATGAAATAGCTCTCCTCATCTCATATCTTACCTCCTGTGGTTTGGTGGAGCGTCTTGATCTAAACCAGCTGGATGAAAAAGAAGAATGAATGAATTCGTTGGTAACACTTTATAAGTCTATAATGCTTCATAAACATACTTTGTAATGCATTTTCTTTCATCACGGCATCATTATGCATTTTATGATGACATATAAGGTCCAGTATCATAATCATTTATAATTGCTGGTCACTCGCTGACATTTGCAAGGATAGTAGTGCATTATAATTCCCATAGCTGTAATACATTATCATTGTTTTAGAAAGCATTGTACTCACTGTTATAATATATTATAATGTGGTTATACGTTACTCTGTGGTTATTGTTTTGATTTAAGTGAACATTGTGTGTTGTTATTTAGCAGAATTAATGACATATTTCTTCACTTTTCTTGAAGCAAACAGTGCCCACTTAGAGTAACTTATAATCACATTATAATGCATCATTAAAAGATTATGATGTATTACAACAATGGGAGTTATAATACACTATGATCCTTGTAAATGTCAGTGAGTGACTAGCAGGTATGAAGTGTTGTACTTGACCTTATACGTCGTTGTAAAATGCTTTATAATGTGTATGATTATTGTCATCATCATTATGAATATTGATGGTGTATTATGCATTAATGCATTACAAATGTATTCATAATGTATTATAGACATGGGCTTAGAGAGTAGAAAGTGTTTTTTGGGGTTATTTTGTAATGACAGTGATCTGTCTCATACATTCCAACCACATTTAAAATGAGACCAGCTGGTGTGTATCTGCAGACGATCGTATCGTAGAAAAGTTTATCTCACCACTCAAAGATGACCAATGTGCTGACGAGCATTACGATTCCCAGGATCTTCACTATGACTTGAGCACCAACCCGTTGATCGCCTGCAACACAACAGCATGGTCACCTTCTGAAATGTTATGACTCTAAAACATCTCAAATCATAATTCCTGCAGTTACCTTCAAATACCAACTGACGTCCAGTCGATAGCTGAATGTCCAGCTCATTTACGCATCCACAATAATACAATCTGCCTCCATCACTGCTGCTCACTTTAAAGCCATAAATCTGTTCATCAACTTTGATCAGTGTCAGTCTGCCATCATCGATCATGAACCACACAAAGGTGTTAATGGGAGGGTTTCCTCTGCAGGAGCAGGTCAGGTTCACCAAGCTGCCAACTGACACTGGATCAGTGGGACTGATGACCACTGAGGTGTCTCTGGGAGAATCTGGAAAATTTAGCATATAATCATGAGAAAAAATCTGTTGTTTTGCCATCTGCTTTCAATCTTTATAAAACAAACACTTACATGAAACACTGAGAGTCGTTGTCTCCTCTGATGTCTTGATATCTTTTCCTTCATTCACAGGATATCTGGCAGAACAGGTGATGATGAATCCATCATGTTTGTCTGACAGAGTGATGATCTTCTGGATTTTAGTTGTGAAGGTTCGATCTGTGTTTTCCTCTGTCATGATGTGAGGGTCTTGTTGGAGGTTCCAGGTGAGTTTAGGAGGAGAGTGTGGACAGGGAGTGAAAGCTGAGCAGCTTATAGAGACAGACTCCTTCTCCTTCAGATCACCTGAGATCTCAATCCTGGGGCTTGGAGGAGAATCTGTGGTTTCAAATCAAATACAGATTGTACACTGAAGAACACAGCAACAAGACCAGGAGTCTACTGCCATGCTAGCAGTACTCTTCTACATTTGAGAGCAAAATATTGTACTTTTACTCCACTAACAGCTTTTGGATTGTTCCTTAATAAAAAAAAGAAGAACGTGTTTGTTCGGGGCTTCTTGTCATTTTTCTGATGTTTCTGAGTTGTTAACAGAAATCACTTTTTTTCTCCTTTCCTCTCCCATTAATCACCTCACGACCCCTCAGATTTATCTTGTGACCCTCTGTAGGGGTAACATGAAATGTAAACTTACACTAATTAATGTAGATTTTGTACATCAATGATGGTAAATTGTCAAAAATAAAAGTCATGAGACTTCCCCTTTTTCAAGCGTTAGATGCAAAGGTCTGCATGAACAGGCAGCTTCATCATGGGACTATTAATAGTAGAGCACAAAACAAATTCCATTAATATCCATGAAGTGTAAACATTTCATTCTCTGGTTGGTCTCTGTAGCAGATATTTACATTCACATTGAAGGTTAGCTTCAACTGACATCACTTTTTATTCTAAACAATAACATCATAGACTGAGTGATAAAAACCAAAACTCTCTTACCTCGAACTGTTATTTGAAGAGGATCACAAGAAGCTGTTCCCAGAAATGGCCGGTTCTCAATCCTGAAGTAGTACCTGTCTGTGTATGATGTGTTTAAACTGGAAAATAAAGTGGTGCAGTTTTTCTGACTCAGGTCTCCAGTTAGATTCATTGGATAGATGTTATCCTTCCTGCTACTGTTGAAAATCACATTATTTGGATTTCGGGGAAAATTTAAATAATTTTTAATCCACACTCCGAAGGTTGTTCTTGTGTTGAATCCCTCCTCTGGTTTACCACTGAAGTTACATGGGATTTGCAAACAAGATCCAGTCAGTGCTTCCATCTCTTGAGGTGCAGTAATGAATAGCTTTAGATTCGGAACACAATCAGCCAAAGCACCTGTGAAACAGACTAATGATTTAAGAACACAGAGTGAGTGCAGTTTTATTTTTTATCAGAGTTATTACAATTTCATCATTGAATAAATGACTTACCCCAATAGCTAAATATTCTGCTTCCTCTTCTCTCAAATATCTATTAAAATCTTTAAAAAGTACATTTGATAAACACCAGCAGACAAAAGGTCAGGATTATTCCGTTTTATATTTAAAAAGAAAAACATGAAAATGTCCCATCAAGGAGCCAGTTTCACACAGATTATTGCAGAAACTGTATCTGTTGTTGTTTTCCTTCATAAAGGTTTCGTGGTAAATAATTTACATCATTTTGACATCAGACGTCTGTCTCTCCCGCTGCACGTGAGGATCAGCTGTTGTGAGTAGGTTCCACCGTTGCCACGGCAACGGTTGCATAGCTGCGGCGGTTTGTTTAGGGTGGGCGGGACGTTCCGACGTTCCTTTCAAGTTTGATTCTTTGTGACGTCACGTTTCAAAGGTGCCTTTGATGAAACATTGCTATATAATGTTGAATGATAGATGAACTCTCACATTTTGAAGTAACAGTCAAACAGTCAACATGTCTTCCGATAAAGTCATCCAATTTATAGGCCAGAGTGCAGAATTAACTGCAACTCAACTGACCCATCATCAGAGACTATTTGAACAACACGAGTCCCTCAAAAGAGAATTAAATAGCCTCCTTCCACTCCAGAAGGAGGTGAAACAATTGAATGAAGATCGAGAAAGTTTACAGCGAAAACACGCGGCTGAGTTGAAGGAACATGTGAGAATGTTCGCGAAGGAAAGATCGCTAAGGCAAGAAGAAGAAGTGCAGCGGTTTAAAACCACAGAGGAGAAGTATGAAGCATTGGAGAAAGCAAATTTGAAAGAGTTCAACTCTAGAATTCGGGAGAAAAATACAAAGATAAAATCTCTGGAGAAAGAATACAGACTCTTAAATGAGGAATTTACCTCATTTAAGAAGAAAGCTGAAGAACAAAGCCTCAATGAAGCTAACGACACTGCAGAATTGGAATCCTGTAAAAAGGAGTCCAAGAAAAAGAGTGGCTTCATTGGGGGAATGAGGCGTCGCTTTGACAGAATCACGACCTCAAACAATTATCAGCAAATGAAGATAGAGGAGCACATCAAGCGTGCTCAGTTAAAAGAACAGGAAATCAAGGAGCTCCAAGAGCTCATTCCTGAATTGGAGAACAGGTTGCGAAAAGCAATCAGCAAGACTGAGGGCCAAGAGGCTGAGAGGAATCAGATCCAAATAAACTTGTTGGAGGCTCAGGATCAACTTGTTTCTACTAGGAAGCTGCAGGAGGAAGTCAGACTCTTGAAAGTCGAGGCAGATGAAAAGAACAAAGCGCTGGACAAGGCTGACCAGATCAACTGTTCTGTGAAAGAGCAGCTGGAAAAAGTGAAGCAGCAGCGGTGTGAAATAAACAACACATATAAGACCGTGAAAGAGTCCAAGGCCGACTTGACAAAAAAATTGGACGCGATCGTGGAGAAAATCCTGAAGTTGGCAGCGTCCGAGTGGGACAAGCCAGACCTGAGGAATAAGTTAATGGCTGAAAAGGGAAACTCCAGAATGTACACGGAGATTAAAAAGGAGAGGGAAAAAGTGGTTACTAACGTAACGACGCGAAAGTTGGAGATTGGAGGCAAGAAATCTTTGCCTCCAATTTCTAAAAAAAGCCAGCCCCCCCCTCAGGTTAAAGAGCAGAAGAAGGATCTCACTCCTGTCCTAAGGACGGTAAAGTTGGAGATTCTAAAAAAAAGCCAGCCCCCCCCTCAGGTTAAAGAGCAGAAGAAGGATCTCACTCCTGTCCTAAGGACGGTAAAGTTGGAGATTCTAAAAAAAAGCCAGCCCCCCCCTCAGGTTAAAGAGCAGAAGAAGGATCTCACTCCTGACCTAAGGACTGTAAAGTTGGAGATTGGAGGCAAGACATCTTTGCCTCCAATGTCTAAAAAATGCCAGCCCCCCCCTCAGGTTGAAGAGCAGAAGAATGATCTCACTCCTGTCCTAAGGACGGTAAAGTTGGAGATTCTAAAAAAAAGCCAGCCCCCCCCTCAGGTTAAAGAGCAGAAGAAGGATCTCACTCCTGACCTAAGGACTGTAAAGTTGGAGATTGGAGGCAAGACATCTTTGCCTCCAATGTCTAAAAAATGCCAGCCCCCCCCTCAGGTTGAAGAGCAGAAGAATGATCTCACTCCTGTCCTAAGGACGGTAAAGTTGGAGATTCTAAAAAAAGGCCAGCCCCCCCCTCAGGTTAAAGAGCAGAAGAAGGATCTCACTCCTGTCCTAAGGACGGTAAAGTTGGAGATTCTAAAAAAAAGCCAGCCCCCCCCTCAGGTTAAAGAGCAGAAGAAGGATCTCACTCCTGACCTAAGGACTGTAAAGTTGGAGATTGGAGGCAAGACATCTTTGCCTCCAATGTCTAAAAAATGCCAGCCCCCCCCTCAGGTTGAAGAGCAGAAGAATGATCTCACTCCTGTCCTAAGGACGGTAAAGTTGGAGATTCTAAAAAAAAGCCAGCCCCCCCCTCAGGTTAAAGAGCAGAAGAAGGATCTCACTCCTGACCTAAGGACTGTAAAGTTGGAGATTGGAGGCAAGACATCTTTGCCTCCAATGTCTAAAAAATGCCAGCCCCCCCCTCAGGTTGAAGAGCAGAAGAATGATCTCACTCCTGTCCTAAGGACGGTAAAGTTGGAGATTCTAAAAAAAAGCCAGCCCCCCCCTCAGGTTAAAGAGCAGAAGAAGGATCTCACTCCTGTCCTAAGGACGGTAAAGTTGGAGATTCTAAAAAAAAGCCAGCCCCCCCCTCAGGTTAAAGAGCAGAAGAAGGATCTCACTCCTGACCTAAGGACTGTAAAGTTGGAGATTGGAGGCAAGACATCTTTGCCTCCAATGTCTAAAAAATGCCAGCCCCCCCCTCAGGTTGAAGAGCAGAAGAATGATCTCACTCCTGTCCTAAGGACGGTAAAGTTGGAGATTCTAAAAAAAAGCCAGCCCCCCCCTCAGGTTAAAGAGCAGAAGAAGGATCTCACTCCTGACCTAAGGACTGTAAAGTTGGAGATTGGAGGCAAGACATCTTTGCCTCCAATGTCTAAAAAATGCCAGCCCCCCCCCTCAGGTTGAAGAGCAGAAGAATGATCTCACTCCTGTCCTAAGGACGGTAAAGTTGGAGATTCTAAAAAAAAAGCCAGCCCCCCCCCTCAGGTTAAAGAGCAGAAGAAGGATCTCACTCCTGACCTAAGGACTGTAAAGTTGGAGATTGGAGGCAAGACATCTTTGCCTCCAATGTCTAAAAAATGCCAGCCCCCCCCTCAGATCAGGCACAGTGCGTCCATGTCAAGAAACACTGGCATCACGCTCAGAAAGCCAGCGAGTATGTCTAAGGTGTATCTGACGATCACCCCCTCCCATCCATGCCCAAATTACAGTGGTGTGGAGTTAAAGTCACACCAACATCCTATCCTACCCCCATTGTCCTAGGTCAGGGGTCGGCAACCTTTTCTATAATTAACATAGAATAGTCTGTTCATTCTTGCTTATGAATTATATTCTCTCTGAACATGTTTCTCTTTTTGGAGAGTCATGTGAGATGACTTCTTCAATTAGCGCAATGTTCCTGCTCTTCTTTCTATTTCCTCGTCTCAGCCCGGTGTGTCACGTGTGTGTAAACCTCGCTGGAGTCAGGAAACTTGTCAGAATACTCATATTTGATTGCTGCATCACGTGATGTGATTTGCAATGCATTGGTTGGTGTGTTTCCTGCACCCCCGAACAAGTGCCGTAACGGCTGAATAAGATGCGCCGGTTAAAGTTTCAACTTGGTGCCCAATATGTATAATTCCGAATTATCTATCGGTTTTTCGTTCCTGGGTCCGGATCCGGTGTGCCAGTTGGGGACCTCAGGGAGCCGCAACTGAGACCTGGATCACACCAGAAAACACCACCACACCTGCAGCTCTGTCAGAAGTGTACTCTTTCTCTCACACTCCCAGAGCTGCGAGGCGAGGTGGTGGTACTGGCCTGCTAATCTCCCCAAAATGGAGATACTCTCTTGTCTCTGTTCCACAGTTCTTCCCGTCCTCTTTCGAATTTCATGCGGTTATTGTCACTCACCATTGCTGTTGTGTATCGCCCACCAGGCCCTCTTGGTGAGTTCCTGGAGGAGCTAGACACATTCGTCTCACACTTCCATGACGATGGCGCAGCACTCATCCTGCTCGGCGACTTTAACATCCAGACTGATAAATTAGAACCTCTTCTTTCCTTCCTCTCCTCCTTTGTCCTTTACCACTCTTCCTCTCCTCCTACCCATGTTAGGGACAGGAACCTCTTGAAACTGTGGGAGAGCCGCACGTCATCCAGCCGTGCCAAAAACTCAGCCGGTTCAAATTCTGATCAAAAGTATTTAATCTTACAGAAGCTAAAACAATTGCAAAGTGAATTACACTATTTACACCATCGATGGAAATATGATCCGCGGAAAAGAGTCCACACACGCTCCAACCAGGAAGCTTGATACCTGCAGGATGCAATGTGACGAACTGAACGAGCACTTCCGTTGAATCTTCTTTCATAGTCCGTAAAAGTCATAACATGTCTGTCTCAGTTACAATTAGCTTAAATCCAGCTGACTCCTCCTGGCTTCAGTCAGCTGATCGCCCTCGCGTGACCTTATTGGCTGTTGGTCAGTCGCTCCTTCTGCGTGTCCCTCCCTCTGTCAGGCCCCGGTAACGGAGTCGCTGCCCATCTTTCATCAGGCTGAAAACTCACCTCTTCAAGAAGTACTACCCTGAGACTTCCGCTTAGCACTTATTGTATTCGTATTAGTTTGTTATTATTATTACATTCGTTTGTTTCTGCACTGTACATTTGCTCTGGTTCATGCTCTTAGATGCTTGTTTGAAAAAGGAGATGTACTTATGACTTCTGGTGTCTTGAAAACCGATGTTGAATACACTTATTGTAAGTCGCTTTGGATAAAAGCGTCTGCTAAATGACTGTAATGTAATGTAATGTCTGCTCTCTGTCTGTCTGTCTCTCTCTCCATCTGTCTGTCTGTCTGTCTGTCTGTCTGTCTGTCTCTCTCTCCGTCTGTCTCTCTCTCCGTCTGTCTGTCCGTCCGTCTGTCTGTTACATGTGTACAGATTGTAAAGCCCTCTGAGGCAAATTTGTAATTTGTGATTTTGGGTTATAACAAAAATTAATTGAATTGAATGTGAAAACAATTATTGATTGAACAGTTTTATGTTTTATAATGCATTATATTACATTATAGAATTACAGAAGTCAGATATTTGCTAATAATGCAGGTACAAGGTGATCACAAGCAGCGCTCACACACGCTGCACTCAACACTCGGACTGTAAATATCATTCACTTTGTAGTGAATAGGGAGATTTTAGACACAGTCTGGACAGTTTGTCAAATGTGTTGAGTTGAAACTTATCTTACTTATAATGTACCAGTTCACTAATTCTACTTTATGCATAACTACATACTCACTGACATAAGGCTCATATGTCTCAGACATTATAAAAGTTGTTATATAGAGTCACACAGGGGTTAATGCTGTGTAAACACTAATATAATTAATATATTTTTGCCACTTCACTAAAACAAAGAACAATAGAAGGTGAGTAGCATACATTTTAAAGATGTTTGCATTGCATCTCAGTATAATAAAATATACATGAATAATACACACAACATATTGTTTCCTCTTCCCTGCCCCAGGTTTAATGTGGAGCTAATATGAATCATTAACTAAAACATGTCCACTCTGAATGAGTCAAAGTCTCGTTTTCTATCTGTTTCTCTCACAAGGTTCCATGACGGCCTTTGAAGACTAAATACCTTTCCGCAATAGAACCCATAGAATCTTTCCTGTTGGCTTTCTCTCAAACAATCACAGCATTGATTTAATAATCTATAGAACGTTTCTCAACACTCTGCATTGTAACACTTTGATGTAAATTCACAGTGAAATTCTAACATTTACCTACTGTATTGTGCTAATACTTTATAATGCTGTAAAAGCAAGGCGTTCTGGGAGTCATAACAGTATACTGTTTCATATAAATGTAATATGAAAGTCATAGTATAGTATTTAATATAAAAGTCAGTGTAGTATTTCATGAAATATTTTAATATATTAGTGTGTTTATTGTCAACAAGTCTACAAAAATAGCACGGATGTATGTATACCTTATTAAAGTAATTATTTCTAATCCGACTGCTCGATTTATCGATGGAAAATAATCGAAAGTAATCGACAGCTGCAGCCATAATACAGGATGTTGTTGGGTTCAGTGGTTCGAGCTGCTGCCTCACAATAAGGACAATCAGGAGAAAATATCCAAATAAATAAAATACAAATATTTCAATACCGTTGATTCTTTTTCAGATTCCTTTCTACAACCCTTATTGTTTTGATAAATGTTTATTTTTATTTTTTACGATGTGTCATGAATAAAATAAGCCGAATGTTCAAAGGACTTTGTGTAGTATTTGGTGTCATCTAGTGGTGAGGTTGTAGATTGCAACCAACTGAATACCCCTCTGCTCCACTCCTCCCTTTACAAGAGTCCTTAACGTGAGCAGAATGAAAACCCGTGGCATCACTTCTTTAGGAGCAAAGAAAGCCAGACGGCGGCTGGTGATACCACAATTTCACCCTCTGTAGCTCTCGTTACCGCTGTTTCACAAGCGTGTGGAGAACTACGGTGGCCTTCAGGTAACGTAAAAACATGAAAGTCTCTCTCTAACCAGTGTTTGGTTTGTCCGTTCTGGGCTGCCGTAGAAACATGGCGGACTCCTGGAAGAAGACCTGCTCGCTATGTAGATATAAACAGCTCATTCTAAGTTAATAAAAACACAATGATTCTTAGTTTCAGGTGATTATACACTAATGAAAACATAGTTCTGAATATTTTATTACAATCCACCAAAATTCTACACACTGGCCTTAAAAACATTGTAAAGAGGAATTCAGTTGGCTGTTAGACTCTGATATTTTTATCTAATACCTTTCATTATTTTCTGTAAATTGAATTTTAATGGATCAGTTCCTTTAATCAACATTCTTCAACAACTGCTTACAAACGAGTTTCTAAGTAAAATAACTCAGATCTAGTAAAATGTAGTTTTTCCAACATTAAAGTCTAGACGCCGTTGCAAAGTAAATGCTGGCGGGAATAACCTGGTGGTGAAATAGTGAATAATGTATTTATTTGACCTGAAAGTAGTTTTATTCAATTATACTGAGTCTAGAAATACTGCCAACAGATTGAGCAGTTGTTTCCATCGAATCACAGACAGCGGTGATGTGGTTCTTCAGTTTGTCATGAGGTTTATCACATTTATTATGATTTTTAGTTCTACCACCACTGACATAACCAATGTACTTGTGCTAAACTGTAAGAACACAGTATTTTATACCTGCTATTAGCAAAAGACTTGATGAACACAGCTGTCATGCTGTCAGCTACGGGTATCGTCTTTTTTTTGATCAAATTTATAGCACAAAACAGCGTCATGCAGATCACTCACAGACCAACGAGGAAGACACGGAGGGACATTGATGCTGCGTTCCAGAAACGTTGGAAAATCTGAGACTTTTTCTCAAAATTGTGACGACCTGACGTTGAGTTTAACAGCGTGAAGGCTGCAGACCATCGTTTCTAATTTTATTAATGAACTTAAACTTCAAGTATATCTTTAAGACTACAAAAACCTTAAAACTGCACTAATAAATATCTTAAAGCTGCAATAATAGATTATTTTGGCCACTTGGTGGCAGCAGAAACAAAGGTGCTGAAGGAACTTGCATCCGCTCTATCGTTGCCCAACAAACTAATGTTGCCTGTTTGTATAAGCTTGGCTGTTGCTAAAGAATTCCTGCTTGCTGACATTAATGAAACGCAGCATTGTAATAAACTTATCATGCATGAATCTGAGAGTTATGCAGTAAAAAAACAGAACGGCAACGCTTTATTCAAGTCTGTAATTACCTGGAAAGGCTGGTTATGTGTCCACGTTTTCTATAATGAATACCAAATAACTAACAATGTTACTTAGATTCTTTTAAATTTAAATTAAACTTTGTCTACAGGCAGAAAACTATTATATGGAGTGTAAAGTTTCCAATCAAATGAATGTTTATTTAGGTATGAATAAAGATTTCCCCGTTACTGTAATTAGCACCAAACTATAGCAGCTCTTTCCAGAAAATGGTATTAATTGGAAATTACAGACCTGCAAAGTAAAGTGCTACCAAAAGAACTACAAAGACCAGATCAGAGCACAAGAACAGGTCACTTAAGGCTAAACGTAGAACAGTATGAGGAATGTAATGAATGTACGTACTGTACTAACAGTCTTTCATCTTTGGCACTTGTGATTTCCTGTTTGACATAAATATTAAAAAGCTTCAGAGATATGAGAGAAAATGGCTGGAGACGTCCGACAGCTCTTCATCCTCTTCTCCTTTATTAAAGTCCCCTTCTTCTTCTTCTTTATATTATTTTGTGTCTTTTTCAAACCCTCAGAGCTGCGTTTGCCGGCCCTGAACGTTGCATAGTGTTGTTGCAGAACGAAGGAGACTGTAGAGGAAAAGCCTGGTGGTTTGCGCTCCATGTTTGTTGGTACATGTGTGTCGTTTACGTGTCATCGTAGTCTCCATGTTGTTCCAACGACACAGTGTCAGTGTGAAACTTATTCACGTGCATCCGGTGGCACCGCTGGTACAAAAGGCTTTGTTCACAACCACAGCTGACGCCATTTTTGGAGGTAATTTTGCAGCTAAAACCCATCTTCTCTAGGATCAGCAGCTGTGACCACACAGGTTACCTTAAAGGGCCAGCGCGTCGCATTAAAGGGGATCTATCGGCAGAAAGGGAATGTTATGTTTAAAATGATGTTCTCTTTAGTGTTTAATCACCTGAAATATCTTGATAATGATATATTTTAGGATATAGAAAGTTTTCTGAAAATAAATAAATTGTATTCAATTCACGAATAAGTTTACAAAACCATGTCTCATATATACGGAGTACTTTCTCATTAAATGAAGGGAGTATGTGCTCGTTCTTATCAATATAGACAGGGTTATTATGTATCAGGATGTGATTCAATTGACAGATGATGAATTATATTGAATTATTCCAGATTATCTAAAACAACTTTTTTCACGGTCAAATTGAAAGTTTAAATATTGATAATAAAGCGAAGAAAGCCTACACTACGGTAAGAACAGCAGGTCAGTTGAACCACAAAGACCGTCTGTCAACTGTGAAGGACGTTTCGAATCATTTAAACTATGTTTTTCTCGTCCACATGCATTTGTTTACAATCGGTTTGCTCACGTTTGTTTCCACTATTATTATTATCACAACCGAAAGAACCAATGATGGAGACACAACTGCAACGATCCATTACATCAGATGTTTGTGATCACTTTCATACTACAACAAAGATAAAAGTAAGTAGATCAGACGTTTATAAATTATATCCAAACACCAGGTTTTTATCTCCAAAGAAACTCTCCGTTTAACTCTAACTTTTACTTTTTGTGGCTCATGTTGAGGAGCGTTGCAGCACAGACAGACTGCACCAAGGTCAAGGATTTTTACAGCACAAACAAACTGGTTAGAAAATATTATTCAATTATGTTTGCAGAGGGGAACCACTGTAGTGCAACGCTAACATGTCATCAGATACAGCTGTCAGTTTATTAAAAACACAAAAAGGCTGTTTTCAGCCACTATGACCTCCAAAATGGCACCAGAGTGGGTCTCATTAACCTGAAAGCCTTCCTGATGTTGTGCGTGAACACATGAATGCACTGGCGAGTCCCTCTCGGTCTCAGGTCCAGACCTCCATGGGCACCATGGCCTCCTTGCAGCCCATGGGGGGAAGCAGGTTCTGCTCGCACAGGAACTGAAGAGGGAACTGGACCAGGAAGCCGCGGATCTTCTTCAGCTCCTCGTGAGCCCGGGCCGGGTCCTCCTTGTCCAGGCCCGGCTTGGCGAGGTAGCCCTCCAGCTCCAGGATGCTACGGACGTCGCTGGACGGAAGACTTCGGAAGACCTTCGGAAGAGGAAAATGCTGAAACATTGCAGGATATTGCGAGCGGAGATATTTGGCAACGAGAAGAAGACGTGATGAGGAAATTTAACAGAAGTACAAAAAACTCTAATAAATAAATAAATTAGATTTACATTTAAAAAACTATTTTTCTCACAGTCTTGTCTGAATACATCAGTATTCAGCGTCTGTCTGAAACGCTCCGTTTTAGCGCCTGTCTCTTTAAATGAGCCCAGTCTGCTCTGATTGGCTTGTTAGAAAATGATGGCGATCCTCTGCAAATGTGGTTCTGAAGCTCATATGGGGATACTCTTATAGGGAGGTTTATTCTAATGTTTTCTGATCAAGGTAGCGCACAAAAAAACTGACTGGGTCGTCTTATTTCACAGTTTGTGGGTTGGTAAGAACTCCAGATAGCCAAATGTATGTGAGTTCATTCATTTTTCATGATATGTCCCCTTTGAAACCTCAAATTTAGAGACGGTTGCGTGACGGATTACTGAACGGGCATGTTGGGCACAGGCCCAGGGGCCCAACATGTCAGGGGCCCCCCTGGACAAAGAACAAAAAATACATGAAACAAATATTGTTATAGTGTAATAAGTTATTACGAGCGTATTTTCCAGCTTGGTACTCCTGCCCGTCCATCACCGCCGTAACCGTCTCCGAGTCCTCCACGATCACCGCCACCTCGCTGTCCCTCTTTCCCAGCATGCTCCGGTCGTTGATGTTGGCAGAACCTGCGGAACCACAAAATGAGTGCGATCCCAGAATCGGCCAGCAGGGGGCGCTGCAGCGCCTGAGCTCAGACTACATGCTGACGTTCATACTAGTAAAATACAGGAAATTAAATAGTCCAAAGAAATGTATATAAAAAAAATAATTAAAGATATCTGTTAATAAATGGGTCTTCACTTTCATATCAAGGGCATGGAAGTGAATGATGTCCTTTATATTTAATAGTTATGTTTATCTTTATGTCACTGTAGACAGGAGCTGGACAAAATAACAGAAACGATTATAGAATTCTATTATTAAATTGTTGTTTCAGACACAAAATGAAAGTTCCTTGTGGTAACTCTAATCTTTAATGATGTAGTTTTATTTACACTGAATTATATTTTAGTTCCTGTTATTTGTAGCTGCGCTCTACAGTTATCTGTGTGAAAGAAACATCTGTTACCCGACACATATTTCACACCATATCTCATTACGGTACAGTTCAGACATTTCTTCATTTAAAGGGTCAGAAGGGAAGTTTGGGAACCGCAGTTCTGCTTTAGGTTATGTGGAACCTTTAAAGGTTCAGTTCTAGTTCAAAAACACAAACATGTTTAGAAAACCAGCAGCAAAGTATCAAACAAATGACTTTTCTTTGTAACATTTTCAAGCTTTTTAAATATTTCCTCTTTGATATAAAAGGACGCCACCGTCTCTGTGCTGCTCCCGTTTCTTTCTCCTCTATTATACATGAGCCGTCTGGACTACAGGGGAATATTTCATTACATCTTGTCATCTTTTAATCATGCGATGGAGGAATCGAGAACGTGAGAAAATTACCGATGATGACGGTGTTGTCGTCGGCGATGAGCATCTTGCTGTGGACTTAGATGAGCTCGTGTGACCAGCTTCCCCTCCAGCTCGGCGTGAGTCCTCAGACCGGCGATGGAGATGTAGTTTATCCACTGGTCTCCCACTGGAAACCAGCAGCAAGCAGTCAGAGTCGTGTTTGACCAATTCATTTAGGACACGATGAACGACTTTTTAAAGATTCTTCTCAACAAATCTTGAGTTTTTTCATGTTGTCAGGCTAGCAACACACGAGAGACACTCATGTAAAGGGAATGTGAAATTAAAATACTCACTCTCTCTCTTGAGCTGGGACATGATGGAGTGTTCTCCTCTGTTCATGGTCCTGCAGGGAAAACAGAAGGTGGATGAGAAGCAGGTCCACATTCCTCAAGCCTCTGTGTGTGTGCGCGCGTCAGTGTTTGCATGGAGAGGGTTGAGTGTTTACTCAAGAATGCAGGCTAGATAATGAATGTCAGCCACAAAAGGAATGGCATGTACACACACGCACACACACACACACACACACACACACACACACACACACACAGGGTTTACAGCACTGTGGTTACAGAGTTAAGGCGTGGCAATGATCTATCACTGGAATTTAACCATTACATTACAGATTACATTACAGTCATTTAGCAGACGCTTTTATCCAAAGCGACTTACAATAAGTGTATTCAACATCGGTTTTCGAGAGAACAACTAGTCACCAGAAGTAATAAGTACATGTCCCTACCTCAAACAAGCATCTAAGAGCATAAACCAGAGCCAACGTACAGTGCAGAAACAAAGGAATGCAATAAGTGCCACAAGCTAATATAAAAACAATAAGTGCAATAAGCTAGTATGAATACAGTAGATGCTAGGTAAGTGCTAAGCGGAAGGGTAGGCCTTCTTGAAGAGGTGAGTTTTCAGCCTGCGCCGAAAGATGGGCAGCGACTCTGCCGTCCTGACGTCAGTGGGGAGTTCATTCCACCACTGTGGGGCCAGGACAGAAAACAGCCGCGACCGGGTCGATCGGCCGCAGGGACCTCTGAGCGACGGGGCAACCAGTCGCCCCGAGGTAGCAGAGCGAAGTGGTCGGGCCGGGGTGTAGGGCTTGGCCATGGCCTGGAGATAGGAAGGAGCTGTTCCTTTCACTGCCCTGTAGGCTAGCACCAGAGTCTTAAACTGGATGCTTAACCCTCATGAGACAAACTCAAACAGAAGGTGGGTAAAAGGCAGCTTTATCGTCTCACACACACACGCACACACACACACACACACACACACACACACACACACACACACACACACACACACACACACACACACACACACACACCTGTAGTTGAAGTGCATGACGGCCTGGATGGCGCTGCCTCCTCCGTTGTTGATGTCTCCTCGAAGCCCGGCAGCAGAGGCGTCACCACGTACACTCGGTACTTTTTACCCTCCCTGAAAACGTTTGAAATGACACGGAGAAAGAGAAGGATGATATCTCACCGCCGAATGACTCACAAAGATAAGAACACCAGAGGACGATGGAGGATCGATAGCTCAACAGATTCATTATTATAATTAATAACTATGTTCAAACAGTGTTAGTGAGGCTGGGTCACAAAGGTAACACTGGAACATTCCTCAGGTGGTGAACAAACACCATCTAATGCTGTTTTTCCAACAAATTATTAGAGCATATATGGAGGTTTTTTAAACACGGGAAAACTCGACAATATCACTGTTTCTGTCAATGGAGTCTGTTGGCTTTGAGGAGGGAATAACGTCCGTTTCTTTTCACATCTAACTCTGAATTTATGATATATTCTGACTGAACCACAGCTGGTGATTGTTGGAACAGTGGAAAGACTCACAAAGTAATTGTGAGGTTTGTTTTGTTTGTCGAAGTTTGTTTGAAAAGATTGTTTCACGACGATCATGGAGGTAAGATGACGTTTTCCGTCAATGGAGTCTGGTGACTTTGAGGAGGCAAATATTACGACTTGGCTCAAATGTGAAATGTGTTCATTAATGTAACTGGTAATGTGTATTTTTTGGCTATTTTTGAACGATTAAAAAAGACATTTATACTGTTAGTTAATCAGTATTTTGAACGGTTCAAACATGAATACATGTTTTGCAGTTTGAATAAAGACATTTTCGTGACACTTGCAAGTGATAAATAATCGTCTTATGATTTTAGAGACTAGATCCTTCACTGAGACCTTCACTTTACTTCTGCTGCTGGTTAGAATATTCTAACGTGAATTATTCCAGAAAAATGGAGGGAGGGACGACAGGAAGACAAACGTGAAAACAAAAACTTTGCAAAGAGGAAAGTTGGATGTTTGTGTTTGAGTCTTGAGACACGTGAGAGTACACAACAACTACCATTCGTCCACTAATATATATAATATACTTAATCTGTACTTCATGTACTTAGAGTTTAAGATTGTATTTTATGATTTTTGTACCAAAAACATCTGAAAAGAACTTAAAGTAGCAGCTGTTTATATCACTTCACAACTCATGAGACTTCCCCTTTTTCAAGCATTGAATGCAAAGGTCTGCATGAACAGGCAGCTTCATCATGGGACTATTAATAGTAGAGCACAAAAAACAATTCCATTAATATCCATGAAGTGTAAACATTTCATTCTCTGGTTGGTCTCTGTAGCAGATATTTACATTCACATTGAAGGTTAGCTTCAACTGATATCACTTTTTATTCTAAACAATAACATCATAGACTGAGTGATAAAAACCAAAACTCTCTTACCTCGAACTGTTATTTGAAGAGGATCACAAGAAGCTGTTGCCAGAAATGGTCAGTTCTCAATCCTGAAGTAGTACCTGTCTGTGTATGATGTGATTAAACTGGAAAATAAAGTGGTGCAGTTTCTCTGACTCAGGTCTCCAGTTAGATTCATTGGATAGATGTTATCCTCCCTGTTACTGTTGAAAATCACATTATCTGGATTTGGGGGAAAATCTAAATCATTTTTAATCCACAATCCGAAGGTTGTTCTTGCGCTGTTGAATTCCTCCTCTGGTTTACCAGTGAAGTTACATGGGATTTGCAAACAAGATCCAGTCAGTGCTTCCATCTCTTGAGGTGCAGTAATGACTAGATTTAGATTCGGAACACAATCAGCCAAAGCACCTGTGAAACAGACTAATGATTAACAGTGGTGAGTAACATGCAAAAAAAAAAAAACATGAAGAGAAATATACTTCAGCAGTAATATTTTGCATTTTGGTCTTTTTTTCCTTGAACAGTTTTTGTATTGATTCATTTTCTTGGTTTTACAACAACTATCCCCCACGAGGCCGACCCCAGTGGTGACCAAACCCGTCTATATCTCCAAATAACTAAGTCAGTCTCGTCTCAGTGACAAAAGAGCTGACGCAGAGAATACAGATTGTAACATTCACATGAATTTAGGGTAAAATGATATGTGTCAAATAGTAAATGATTCAAGAGGAATACAAGTGACTGAACCAAAAGCTCACCTGAGAGAAAGAAGACACTCAGTAACATGTTGGCTGTCACCGTTCTCACAGACCGGACTGCCATGACACTCATCACCTGGATTCACAAACACAACAGTGGATTTTACAAAGCGTTCAACATGCTCTGTACAACCACAAGTTCCTGTGTGTTAAGAGACCACCGCTCACAAGGCTGCAAATGTGTACGACTCAGAGTGTTAGATGAGAACAAAACCATGAGTGTTGTCTTAACAAAGAAGCCCACATCAACAAGAGAGTGACAAATAGATCCTTTGGTTGGTGGTTTTAAAGAGAAAATAATGATATTCATGAATTTCAACAGTCCAACAATCCAACTTCCCTTTTTTAGCTGTCGTAATTTAAAACCGAGACAACTTCCTTTGAATTAAGACCACAGAGCGAGTGCTGTTGTTTTTTTTTATCAGAGTTCTTCCCTTAACTGCTCATATCCTGTGAGTCTATTTATTCTGAAATCTTTATATATTACATATATCCCAATAATTATAATAACAATAATAAGAACATGTAACAGCCAGTGACTTGAGTACAGTCACTGTGGATCACACTGAGCTTTATCTCTGTTGCTCTGCATCACAGGACTGATGAACCTCACAAACTATTATTTGTGTTGTTACAATTACATGACTGAATAAATGATTTACCCCAATAGCTAAACATTCTGCTTCCTCTTCTCTCAAATATCTATTAAAATCTTCAAAAAGTACATTTGATAAACACCAGCAGACAAAAGGTCAGGATTATTCTGTTTCATATTTAAAAAGAAAAACATGAAAATGTCCCATCAAGGAGCCAGTTTCACACAGATTATTGCAGAAACTGTATCTGTTGGTGTTTTCCTTCATAAAGGAACATAGAGGGGAAAATACTGGAATCCATGAGAAGCAGAGGAAAAGAACTCGCCAAGCAGTCAGAACAATATAAGGCACTCAATGGCATGAATAATACGGAAAAAGCTCAGATGGGCAGCTACTCTTTACAATTTATTAATATTTTATCCACACTTGAGTCCTGATACACAGACTGGCAGCAAGGTAACACCGGCGTGCCCCGGCTGTTATGAAGACATCAATCTAGCTTGACTCATGTGTTTGTTTCTTTGCCAACAAAGACATCAGTTGTAAATATTGTAAGGCCCCAAACAGAGCAAGAAGATGCTCATATAAAACGTATATATATTCCCATCTCTTTCATCACAGACTCTCTAAATCCAGAGTGTAAACAGTGCCATCTAGTGGTATGTTAAAGCAATGCCACCTATAGAAATGGAGAGACCTGTGGATCAGACACAAGTATGAACCATGACATTCAGATGTAGATTATTACAAAATCCACATTTTTTTAAAGATTACTGTGACGTTGAAGGTAGACTAAACTGTTTTGTAAAAAAAAAGGAAGCTCGACCCCGTGTGCCCACCCCAATTCCCGCTTCTGTGCCCCGGCGGCTCAGTGTCCCATCATTGACCCCCGGTGGGAGAGTGAGGAGGGCGTTCCCATCGACGCCATCATCTTCGGTGGCAGGAGGCCGGAAGGTTGGTGCTGCTCTCGTTGAGCATCCAGAGTTTTTCTCTCAAAAGTCTCAGACTTTATTTGAATATTATCAGCATTTTCATGCATGTTTTACCTCTCGAAGCATTTAGTCGTTAGTCTTCTGTGGTGTGACTGTCACAGAGGGAAGTGAGCTAAATTAGTCTAACTTGCATTGCAACCAGAAAAGGAAGCCCACAAACATCATGCACAATGACGCGGTGCTCGTGTTGTCTTCTTCTTTTAACACATTACATGTTTGAGTCGTTACAGTTTGTGTTGCACGTCAACGTGAGAAGTCGAGCAGCACACGAGCGGCAGTGCATTAAACGTGATCAAATGTTGACGTTGTAGGAGTCCCTCTGGTGTACGAGTCCTTCAATTGGCAACACGGAGTCTTTGTTGGAGCCTCCATGAGGTCTGAAGCCACGGCAGCTGCTGAGCATAAAGGTACTAACGCGCACCTGATCTCCATGTGGTCTGAGCCCCTGTAAAATACATTCGTACTGATTTACAGTTCTGGTCTGGTTGACTATTTGTTGATATTGTGACATCACCTATGATGTTTCAGCCATTGCAGGGCTTTCCTGTTGATGAGGTGTTTTATGATAATAGGACGTTACTAGTGCTGTTACTAAAGCCAATTCTTTATCCTCCAGGCAAGGAGATCATGCACGACCCCTTCGCCATGCGGCCGTTCTTCGGTTACAATTTTGGCGACTACCTCGCTCACTGGCTGAGCATGCAGAGCCGTAAGGCCCCCACACACCTGCCCAAGATCTTCCACGTCAACTGGTTCAGAAAGGACCCGGCGACCGGCGCCTTCCTCTGGCCCGGCTTCGGCGAGAACGCCCGCGCGCTGGAGTGGATCTTCAAGCGCTGCAGCCGGGAGAGGGAGGACGAGGCGGCCAAGAGGAGCATCATCGGCTGGCTGCCAGAAGATGGCGCCATCGACACTAAAGGTCTGAGCGGCAACGTGGATATGGGCGCCCTGTTCGACGTGCCCAAGGCTTTCTGGCAGAGGGAGACGAAGGAGTTGAGAGCCTACTTCACCCAGCAGGTTGGCGCTGATCTGCCAGCTCAGGTGGAGGCTGAGCTGAAGGCACTGGAGGACCGAGTGCACAATTAAAACGCTACGGACAGGAAGTTCAACCAGAAACAGGGCTGTAGTCACTGATGACTCAGGATTCAGATCATTAGGGTGCACTTATTAAGAGTCACTGGCTGGGTTTACACACACAGAGAACTTAGTTCTGTCACCACAGATTGGGTTTCATCCATGAAATACAGGTATAAGAGAGTTCTAGTACTCGCTGCTCAGTAAAGATGATTTATTCAGTTGTTTTTTTCAATAATGAATAAAAAACTACGCCTCAAAAAGACCAATAGCCAGGCCAGCAGTTAACTTTCTCTGTGTGTGTGAAAACACAACCAGTGACTCTCGTGTTTCTCTTTGGAATAAAAATGCCAGAGATAAAAAGCTAATAATCTATAATGCAACAACTTTGTGAAAAGACTTCCCACTAATAACACTGGTGAGAGAGACTGGTGGTAGGAGGGAGGTTTGTCTCGACATGAAGGTTAGATTTCTTTGACGTTGTCAAACTCCTCATATAGAGAAGCTAATCACTACCTCCATTCACTCACAAGACCTGGCATTGTACTAAAACACAATCAACACGGCCTTGTGGTGCCTTTTGAGACGTTTAACAATACAACGTCCAGGTTGCTAAGGTTTTCAGGCTGAAGCCCAAACATCTGTTTTTTGCAAATTTCGGACAAAAAAAGTTACTCATATTTTTTTAAGTGAGTTATAGCACCAGATCTTTTAATACACTATTGACTTGAGTCTCAGGAACTGCCCTTTCTATTTTCAATTAAGCTTTATATTCAAATCAATTTATATCAGAACACCATTAAGTACTCGAAACACCGTTTTCCACTGGGCGTTACTATGCATAATTCATTTTGCCGCTTATGTAATGTTAGTGATTAAGTTGTGTGATTTTCAGGTGGTGTTTACACGCAATATGTGAAATGTTGGACCAATAAATGCAACTGAGATTAATAGGTAATTTTAGAAGTATGGTTTTTATTACGGTGCAATGAATAAATGTCTTCAAATGTCTCATGTTCATTTTTGAAGTTATTAAAATACAAATAAAATATGGAGAATGCAAAAAAATGTAAGAAACAAGAGCTCAGTAAATGACACAAACATTTAAAAGGTAAATATAATCTTGTAGTACAATGTTAACGTGTGAACAGAGCTGTCTTTCAGAATACTTCCCTATTGAGAGCTTGGGGACCTCTATTTGAAGTGATCTGATAACACATTTCCGATCACAGCCACCCATATGAAGTCCGTTCAAAAATATAGATGATGGTATCTCAGCTAAAACTATCTGAGCTGCAGGAGTTCCCCTTTAATTATCTGTGAGCAATGAAGATTGCACTTTCTCCTGTTTCTTTTTCTACATAAACTTGAGATGAAACTTCTTGTATAAGTAAAAAGCATACTAAGAATCCAACCCAAATGTGACCACAAGACAACACTCATTTTCTCTTCACTTGAGCGTAGAGATCCTCTGGGACGTCAGCAGTCTGTGCAACGTTTGCCGAGTAGGACACTTTGACCTGTGCATACAGCGTGTCCTGCTGCTGTCCACTGTCCTGCACCGAGACAGAGGACGGTTCAGGTCCGCGCCTCGAGAAGTTGATCTCGCTATAATGGACGTCTTCTTCTGTTCTCGCTGTCTCTTCAACAGTCAGACTCTGCAAATAAATAAATAAAGCAAAAAGGAAGTGTTTGTGAGCCTTCAGCCGGATCCTTCCAAATGATTACAGAACTAAAAAGAGTTTATGTTCTCACCTGACTCTGTTGTGCAGTTGGATGTGTTGACTTCAAACGCCTGGAAGACAAAAGGTTGGGTTCAATATACAGAGTGCCAGAAGAAGATTTAGTTTGTGATACTTACCAAACACAGACAACCAGACAGATGAGTACGATGATCCCAATGATTCCTCCAAGAACTGAGCCCAATTCTAGAAGGTTAACTTTGCCTCAAGACAAGATGGAAAAAAACCAAATAGAAGTGACTAAATGAAGACAGTGTGAACATGTGACATTATCGAAGTCCTTTTAATAGTTACCTTTAATAGTCAGAAGGATCTCTGATGATGTTTGATTACCAAGCTCATTGGTGGCCACACAGTAATAAACTCCTCCATCAGTGACATTAAAGCTGTAAAAGTCTCCTTCAGATACATTGACGGGTCCATCTTTGCTGATCTTGAACCAGGTGAAGCGGCTGACGGGAGGATTGGCTCTGCTGGAGCAGGTCAGGCTCACCCAGCTACCTGCTGACACCGAACCTGGTGGACTGATAGACGCCGAGGTGTCCTTGGGAGCGTCTGAGGAGAATGTGACGGAGATGTGAGGTCAGAGAGCAGCATCAGAGCCTGAATGAGATCCTTAAGAGAGAAGAATCATCATGTGCTGACAGGATCCAATAACAAACACTTACATGAAACACTGAGAGTCGTTGTCTCCTCTGATGTCTTGACATCTTTTCCTTCATTCACAGGATATCTGGCAGAACAGTTGATGATGAATCCATCATGTTTGTCTGACAGAGTGATGTTCTTCTGGATTTTAGTTGTGAAGGTTCGATCTGTGTTTTCCTCTGTCATGATGTGAGGGTCTTGTTGGAGGTTCCAGGTGAGTTTAGGAGGAGAGTGTGGACAGGGAGTGAAAGCTGAGCAGCTTATAGAGACAGACTCCTTCTCCTTCAGATCACCTGAGATCTCAATCCTGGGGCTTGGAGGAGAATCTGTGGTTTCAAATCAAATACAGATTGTACACTGAAGAACACAGCAACAAGACCAGGAGTCTACTGCCATGCTAGCAGTACTCTTCTACATTTGAGAGCAAAATATTGTACTTTTACTCCACTAACAGTTTTTGGATTGTTCCTTCATAAAAAAAGAAGAACGTGTTTGTTCGGGGCTTCTTGTCATTTTTCTGATGTTTCTGAGTTGTGAACAGAAATCACTTTTTTTCTCCTTTCCTCTCCCATTAATCACCTCACGACCCCTCAGATTTATCTTGTGACCCTCTGTAGGGGTAACATGAAATGTAAACTTACACTAATTAATGTAGATTTTCTAAAAAAAACTGAACTCATGAGACTTCCCCTTTTTCAAGCGTTAGATGCAAAGGTTTGAAGGTTAGCTTCAACTGATATCACTTTTTATTCTAAACAATAACATCATAGACTGAGTGATAAAAACCAAAACTCTCTTACCTCGAACTGTTATTTGAAGAGGATCACAAGAAGCTGTTGCCAGAAATGGCCGGTTCTCAATCCTGAAGTAGTACCTGTCTGTGTATGATGTGTTTAAACTGGAAAATAAAGTGGTGCAGTTTTTCTGACTCAGGTCTCCAGTTAGATTCATTGGATAGATGTTATCCTTCCTGCTACTGTTGAAAATCACATTATTTGGATTTCGGGGAAAATTAAAATAATTTTTAATCCACACTCCGAAGGTTGTTCTTGTGTTGAATCCCTCCTCTGGTTTACCACTGAAGTTACATGGGATTTGCAAACAAGATCCAGTCAGTGCTTCCATCTCTTGAGGTGCAGTAATGAATAGCTTTAGATTCGGAACACAATCAGCCAAAGCACCTGTGAAACAGACTAATGATTTAAGAACACAGAGTGAGTGCAGTTTTATTTTTTATCAGAGTTATTACAATTTCATCATTGAATAAATGACTTACCCCAATAGCTAAATATTCTGCTTCCTCTTCTCTCAAATATCTATTAAAATCTTTAAAAAGTACATTTGATAAACACCAGCAGACAAAAGGTCAGGATTATTCCGTTTTATATTTAAAAAGAAAAACATGAAAATGTCCCATCAAGGAGCCAGTTTCACACAGATTATTGCAGAAAATGTATCTGTTGTTGTTTTCCTTCATAAAGGTTTCGTGGTAAATAATTTACATCATTTTGACATCAGACGTCTGTCTCTCCCGCTGCACGTGAGGATCAGCTGTTGTGAGTAGGTTCCACCGTTGCCACGGCAACGGTTGCATAGCTGCGGCGGTTTGTTTAGGGTGGGCGGGACGTTCCGACGTTCCTTTCAAGTTTGATTCTTTGTGACGTCACGTTTCAAAGGTGCCTTTGATGAAACATTGCCATATCATGTTGAATGATAGATGAACTCTCACATTTTGAAGTAACAGTCAAACAGTCAACATGTCTTCCGATAAAGTCATCCGATTTAAAGGCCAGAGTGCAGAATTAACTGTAAGTCAACTGACCCATCATCAGAGACTATTTGAACAATACGAGTCCCTCAAAAGAGAATTAAATAGCCTCCTTCCACTCCAGAAGGAGGTGAAACAATTGAAGGAAGATCGAGAAAGTTTACAGCAAAAACACGCGGCTGAGTTGAAGGAACATGTGAGAATGTTCGCGAAGGAAAGATCGCTAAGGCAAGAAGAAGAAGTGCAGCGGTTTAAAACCACAGAGAAGTATGAAGCATTGGAGAAAGCAAATTTGAAAGATTTCAACTCTAGAATTCAGGAGAAAAATAAAAAGATAAAATCTCTGGAGAAAGAATACAGACTCTTAAATGAGGAATTTACCTCATTTAAGAAGAAAGCTGAAGAACAAAGCCTCAAAGAAGCTAAAGACACTGCAGAATTGGAATCCTGTAAAAAGGAGTCCAAGAAAAAGAGTGGCTTCATTGGGGGAATGAGGCGTCGCGTTGACAGAATCACGACCTCAAACAATTATCAGCAAATGAAGATAGAGGAGCACATCAAGTGTGCTCAGTTAAAAGAACAGGAAATCAAGGAGCTCCGAGAGCTCATTCCTGAATTGGAGAACAGGTTGCGAAAAGCAATCAGCAAGACTGAGGACCTACAGGCTGAGAGGACTCAGATCCAAATAAACTTGTTGGAGGCTCAGGATCAACTTGTTTCTACTAAGAAGCTGCAGGAGGAAGTCAGACTCTTGAAAGTTGAGGCAGATGAAAAGAACAAAGCGCTGGACAAGGCTGACCAGATCAACTGTTCTGTGAAAGAGCAGCTGGAAAAAGTGAAGCAGCAGCGGTGTGAAATAAACAACAAATATAAGACCGTGAAAGAGTCCAAGGCCGACTTGACAAACAAATTGGACGCGGTCATGGCGGAGAAAGAAAAGTTGGAAAAAGAACTTCAGCTCTGCAAGGAAACTGTAGCACAGCAAAATAAACAGCTCAGCCTCCAGGACACCGAGATTGTGAGACTTGAGGGGGTTATTGTGCAAACTAATAACAAAGTAAATTCTCTCGTGCTAGAGCAAAATCAATGGAAAAGTTTCCAGCAACAACTCGGAGTACGACTGAATAATAACATTTCGATTCTGCGTCGGGGGAAACGATTGAAAAACAATCTGGATGCCAACCCCATAAGCAGGCTCAGAAAAAGTCTGGCACAAAAAAATGCCGAGATAGCAGAGCTGAAGAGCAGGCTGGCACAGCGGCCGCAATACGCCATCCTGAAGTTGGCAGCGTCCGAGTGGGACACGCGAGACCTGAGGATGAAGTTAATGGCTGAAAAGGGAAACTCCAGAATGTACGAGTTGGAGATTGGAGGCAAGAAATCTTTGCCTCCAATTTCTAAAAAAAGCCAGACTGTAAAGTTGGAGATTGGAGGCAAGACATCTTTGCCTCCAATGTCTAAAAAAAGCCAGCCCCCCCCTCAGGTTAAAGAGCAGAAGAAGGATCTCACTCCTGACCTAAGGACGGTAAAGTTGGAGATTGGAGGCAAGACATCTTTGCCTCCAATGTCTAAAAAATGCCAGCCCCCCCCCCCCCCCCTCAGATCAGGCACAGTGCGTCCATGTCAAGAAACACTCGCATCACGCTCAGAAAGCCAGCGAGTATGTCTAAGGGGTATCTGACGATCAACCCCCTCCCATCCATGCCCAAATTACAGTAGTGTGGAGTTAAAGTCACACCACATCCTACCCTACCCCCATTGTCCTAGGTCAGGGGTCGGCAACCTTTTCTATAATTAACATAGAAGAGTCTGTTCATTCTTGCTTATGAATTATATTCTCTCTGAACACGTTTCTCTTTTTGGAGAGTCATGTGAGATGACTTCTTCAATTAGCGCAATGTTCCTGCTCTTCTTTCTATTTCTTTCTCAGCCCTGTGTGTCACGTGTGTGTAAACCTCGCTGGAGTCAGGAAACTTGTCAGAATACTCATATTTGATTGCTGCATCACGTGATGTGATTTGCAATGCATTGGTTGGTGTGTTTCCTGCACCCCCGAACAAGTGCCGTAACGGCTGAATAAGAGGCGCCGGTTAAAGTTTCAACTTGGTGCCCAATATGTATAATTCCGAATTATCTATCGGTTTTTCGTTCCTGGGTCCGGATCCGGTGTGCCAGTTGGGGACCTCAGGGAGCCGCAACAGAGAGGCTAAAGAGCCGCAGGTTGCCGACCCCTGGTCTATCTGTCTCTCTGTCTGTCTCTCTGTCTGTCTCTCTGTCTGTCTGTCTTGTATCTGTCTCTCTCTCTCTGTCTCTCTGTCTGTCTCTGTCTCTCTGTCTGTCTCTCTGTCTCTCTGTCTTGTATCTGTCTGACTGTATTCATCTTCTGGAGCAACAACTGAACTTCTGACTCACCCAGAATCTGATGATCTGAAGTATTTTATTCTTGCTTTAACTAAGTTGTCTTTATAGCTGTACTTAGGCCTGCCTCAGTTGTGATTGGACTGTGAGTTTCTGCCTGACTGAGGAGGTGTGACATAGTCTCTGCTGCTGAATAGCTCTGCTGATTGCAAAGGGAGGAGCTTGCACTCCTGGTAGCAATCAGTAGATAGCTGTCCTTAACCACTGTTGGTGGTCGGAAGCGTCAGCTCTCGAGCGTTACACAAACGAAGGCTAGGGCGGTCAAAGGAAACAGGGCGACTTCGTCAAGCGAAGACTTCTCGAGCGTGTACTTAGGGAGTTTCTATTTGTCTACCATGTGTTTGCATCCGATTTCTGTCCGCTCCTCTGCTCGGTGGTCACGTAGACATTGGGTCACTCCCAGGTGCCGTGACCCCGCTAACCTCATCTATCCTACTCTCTCAGCTCATGGCGAGCAAGTGGTAGTGGGGGGACTTTGGAATTGCCAATCGGCAGTGCCGAAAGCTGAGTTCATCTCAGGCTATGCTTCCTTGCTCTCCCTCAGCTTTCTTGCTCTAACTGAGCCGTGGATCACACCAGAAAACACCACCACACCTGCAGCTCTGTCAGAAGTGTACTCTTTCTCTCACACTCCCAGAGCTGTGAGGCGAGGTGGTGGTACTGGCCTGCTAATCTCCCCAAAATGGAGATACTCTCTTGTCTCTGTTCCACAGTTCTTCCCGTCCTCTTTCGAATTTCATGCGGTTATTGTCACTCACCATTGCTGTTGTGTATCGCCCACCAGGCCCTCTTGGTGAGTTCCTGGAGAAGCTAGACACATTAGTCTCACACTTCCATGACGATGGCTCAGCACTCATCCTGCTCGGCGACTTTAACATCCAGACTGATAAATTAGAACCTCTTCTTTCCTTCCTCTCCTCCTTTGTCCTTTACCACTCTTCCTCTCCTCCTACCCATGTTAGGGACAGGAACCTCTCGAAACTGTGGGAGAGCCGCACGTCATCCAGCCGTGCCAAAAACTCAGCCGGTTCAAATTCTGATCAAAAGTATTTAATCTTACAGAAGCTAAAACAATTGCAAAGTGAATTACACTATTTACACCATCGATGGAAATATGATCTGCGGAAAAGAGTCCACACACGCTCCAACCAGGAAGCTTGATACCTGCAGGATGCAATGTGACGAACTGAACGAGCACTTCCGTTGAATCTTCTTTCATAGTCCGTAAAAGTCATAACATGTCTGTCTCAGTTACAATTAGCTTAAATCCAGCTGACTCCTCCTGGCTTCAGTCAGCTGATCGCCCTCGCGTGACCTTATTGGCTGTTGGTCAGTCGCTCCTTCTACGCGTCCCTCCCTCTGTTAGGCCCCGGTAACGGAGTCGCTGCCCATCTTTCATCAGGCTGACAACTCACCTCTTCAAGAAGTACTACCCTGAGACTTCCGCTTAGCACTTATTGTATTCGTATTAGTTTGTTATTATTATTACATTCGTTTGTTTCTGCACTGTACATTTGCTCTGGTTCATGCTCTTAGATGCTTGTTTGAAAAAGGAGATGTACTTATGACTTCTGGTGTCTTGAAAACCGATGTTGAATACACTTATTGTAAGTCGCTTTGGATAAAAGCGTCTACTAAATGACTGTAATGTAATGTAATGTCTGCTCTCTGTCTGTCTGTCTCTCTCTCCGTCTGTCTGTCTGTCTGTCTGTCTCTCTCTCCATCTGTCTGTCTGTCTGTCTGTCTGTCTGTCTCTCTCTCCGTCTGTCTCTCTCTGTCTGTCTGTCTGTCTGTCTGTCCGTCCGTCTGTCTGTTGCATGTGTACAGATTGTAAAGCCCTCTGAGGCAAATTTGTAATTTGTGATTTTGGGTTATAACAAAAATTAATTGAATTGAATGTGAAAAACAATTATTGATTGAACAGTTTTATGTTTTATAATGCATTATATTACATTATAGAATTACAGAAGTCAGATATTTGCTAATAATGCAGGTACAAGGTGATCACAAGCAGTGCTCACACACGCTGCACTCAACACTCGGACTGTAAATATCATTCACTTTGTAGTGAATAGGGAGATTTTAGACACAGTCTGGACAGTTTGTCAAATGTGTTGAGTTGAAACTTATCTTACTTATAATGTACCAGTTCACTAATTCTACTTTATGCATAACTACATACTCACTGACATAAGGCTCATATGTCTCAGACATTATAAAAGTTGTTATATAGAGTCACACAGGGGTTAATGCTGTGTAAACACTAATATAATTAATATATTTTTGCCACTTCACTAAAACAAAGAACAATAGAAGGTGAGTAGCATACATTTTAAAGATATTTGCATTGCATCTCAGTATAATAAAATATACATGAATAATACACACAACATATTGTTTCCTCTTCCCTGCCCCAGGTTTAATGTGGAGCTAATATGAATCATTAACTAAAACATGTCCACTCTGAATGAGTCAAAGTCTCGTTTTCTATCTGTTTCTCTCACAAGGTTCCATGACGGTCTTTGAACACTAAATACCTTTCCGCAATAGAACCCATAGAATCTTTCCTGTTGGCTTTCTCTCAAACAATCACAGCATTGATTTAATAATCTATAGAAAACGTTTCTCAACACTCTGCATTGTAACACTTTGATGTAAATTCACAGTGAAATTCTAACATTTACCTACTGTATTGTGCTAATACTGTATAATGCTGTAAAAGCAAGGCGTTCTGGGAGTCATAACAGTATACTGTTTCATATAAATGTAATATGAAAGTCATAGTATAGTATTTAATATAAAAGTCAGTGTAGTATTTCATGAAATATTTTTAATATATTAGTGTTTATTGTCAACAAGTGTACAAAAATAGCACGGATGTATGTATACCTTATTAAAGTGATTATTTCTAATCCGACTGCTCGATTTATCGATGGAAAATAATCGAAAGTAATCGACAGCTGCAGCCATAATACAGGATGTTGTTGGGTTCAGTGGTTCGAGCTGCTGCCTCACAATAAGGACAATCAGGAGAAAATATCCAAATAAATAAAATACAAATATTTCAATACCGTTGATTCTTTTTCAGATTCCTTTCTACAACCCTTATTGTTTTGATAAATGTTTATTTTTATTTTTTACGATCTGTGTCATGAATAAAATAAGCCGAATGTTCAAAGGACTTTGTGTAGTATTTGGTGTCATCTAGTGGTGAGGTTGTAGATTGCAACCAACTGAATACGCCTCTGCTCCACTCCTCCCTTTACAAGAGTCCTTAACGTGAGCAGAATGAAAACCCGTGGCATCACTTCTTTAGGAGCAAAGAAAGCCAGACGGCGGCTGGTGATACCACAATTTCACCCTCTGTAGCTCTCGTTACCGCTGTTTCACAAGCGTGTGGAGAACTAATTGCCAACAGATTGAGCAGTTGTTTCCATCGAATCACAGACAGCGGTGATGTGGTTCTTCAGTTTGTCATGAGGTTTATCACATTTATTATGATTTTTAGTTCTACCACCACTGACATAACCAATGTACTTGTGCTAAACTGTAAGAACACAGTATTTTATACCTGCTATTAGCAGAAGACTTGATGAACACAGCTTCATACGATAATGAGTATAAATGGCTCATTCCGATAGAAGACCACATTTTAATGACTTATTATTACATCATTTATTTATTCCATCATTTCACAAAAAGCGACAAATGACATGCAGATCTTTTAAGAGGTCGCCACAAGAAAACAGTCTGTGCAAAAAAGTGCATTTTCATAGAGACACGGTGATTAAAAGCTGGACAGAGAAAAGAACGTGTTTCTGAACCTCTAGACGTCAGGTGTGAGGAAAATGAGGCGACCGCTGAAGGTTTCAATACTCATTTACACCTGTTGTGACTCCATGTACACAATATGTTTGTGTTCCTGATAACTCAGAAATGACCTAAAACAATACTCATAAACATTTCTGGGTTTAAAGTCAGTTATTCCGGATGCACAGAAAACACTTCCATCCAAATCAACTTCTTTGCTGATGACATAATCCCATTTCTGAAGGGTGAATTCGGTTTTTGTCTGTCAATATACTTTATGTTTTAGATTTAAACAGTCTGACATTGCACACAACAGCAAACCTTTTCTTTGCCTGTTCAGATGACTTTACCTGGTAAAATGTTTCGGGGGGGGGGGGGGGGGGGGATAGCTTTAGATATTCCTGATTTTTAAAGCTTAAAAAGCAGGACGTAGAAACACAGGCAGGTAGAGAGGACGATTAAAAAGAAGAGCATCCATCAATAACAACAGAAGAGAAGTTTCAGGTGCATCCGGACGACACACAGGCACAACGTTTAGCATCAATAACGTCCATGGCTTTTAAAAAGGCAACCAGTTCAGCTTCATGCTTTCATCTGTTTAATGTTTAATGGCAATGAGCAGCTGTCATGCTGTCAGCTACGGGTATCGTCTTTTTTTTGGTCAAATTTATAGCACAAAACAGCGTCATGCAGATCACTCACAGACCAACGAGGAAGACACGGAGGGACATTGATGCTGCGTTCCAGAAACGTCGGAAAATCTGAGACTTTTTCTCAAAATTGTGACGACCTGACGTTGAGTTTAACAGCGTGAAGGCTGCAGACCATCGTTTCTAATTTTATTAATAAACTTAAACTTCAAGTATATCTTTAAGACTACAAAAACCTTAAAACTGCACTAATAAATATCTTAACGCTGCAATAATAGATTATTTTGGCCACTTGGTGGCAGCAGAAACAAAGGTGCTGAAGGAACTTGCATCCGCTCAATCGTTGCCCAACAAACTAATGTTGCCTGTTTGTATAAACTTGGCTGTTGCTAAAGAATTCCTGCTTGCTGACATTAATGAAACGCAGCATTGTAATGAACTTATCATGCATGAATCTGAGAGTTATGCAGTAAAAAAACAGAACGGCAACGCTTTATTCAAGTCTGTAATTACCTGGAAAGGCTGGTTATGTGTCCACGTTTTCTATAATGAATACCAAAGAACTAACAATGTTACTTAGATTCTTTTAAATTTAAATTAAACTTTGTCTACAGGCAGAAAACTATTATAAGGAGTGTAAAGTTTCCAATCAAATGAATGTTTATTTAGGTATGAATAAAGATTTCCCCGTTACTGTAATTAGCACCAAACTATAGCAGCTCTTTCCAGAAAATGGTATTAATTGGAAATTACAGACCTGCAAAGTAAAGTGCTACCAAAAGAACTACAAAGAGCAGATCAGAGCACAAGAACAGGTCACTTAAGGCTAAACGTAGAACAGTATGAGGAATGTAATGAATGTACGTACTGTACTAACAGTCTTTCATCTTTGGCACTTGTGATTTCCTGTTTGACATAAATATTAAAAAGCTTCAGAGATATGAGAGAAAATGGCTGGAGACGTCCGACAGCTCTTCATCCTCTTCTCCTTTATTAAAGTCCCCTTCTTCTTCTTCTTTATATTATTTTGTGTCTTTTTCAAACCCTCAGAGCTGCGTTTGCCGGCCCTGAACGTTGCATAGTGTTGTTGCAGAACGAAGGAGACTGTAGAGGAAAAGCCTGGTGGTTTGCGCTCCATGTTTGTTGGTACATGTGTGTCGTTTACGTGTCATCGTAGTCTCCATGTTGTTCCAACGACACAGTGTCAGTGTGAAACTTATTCACGTGCATCCGGTGGCACCGCTGGTACAAAAGGCTTTGTTCACAACCACAGCTGACGCCATTTTTGGAGGTCATTTTGCAGCTAAAACCCATCTTCTCTAGGATCAGCAGCTGTGACCACACAGGTTACCTTAAAGGGCCAGCGCGTCGCATTAAAGGGGATCTATCATCATTTTAAACATGTTATGTTTAAAATGATGTTCTCTTTAGTGTTTAATCACCTGAAATATCTTGATAATGATATATTTTAGGATATAGAAAGTTTTCTGAAAATAAATAAATTGTATTCAATTCACGAATAAGTTTACAAAACCATGTCTCATATATACGGAGTACTTTCTCATTAAATGAAGGGAGTATGTGCTCGTTCTTATCAATATAGACGGGGTTATTATGTATCAGGATGTGATTCAATTGACAGATGATGAATTATATTGAATTATTCCAGATTATCTAAAACAACTTTTTTCACGGTCAAATTGAAAGTTTAAATATTGATAATAAAGCGAAGAAAGCCTACACTACGGTAAGAACAGCAGGTCAGTTGAACCACAAAGACCGTCTGTCAACTGTGAAGGACGTTTCGAATCATTTAAACTATGTTTTTCTCGTCCACATGCATTTGTTTACAATCGGTTTGCTCACGTTTGTTTCCACTATTATTATTATCACAACCGAAAGAACCAATGATGGAGACACAACTGCAACGATCCATTACATCAGATGTTTGTGATCACTTTCATACTACAACAAAGATAAAAGTAAGTAGATCAGACGTTTATAAATTATATCCAAACACCAGGTTTTTATCTCCAAAGAAACTCTCCGTTTAACTCTAACTTTTACTTTTTGTGGCTCATGTTGAGGAGCGTTGCAGCACAGACAGACTGCACCAAGGTCAAGGATTTTTACAGCACAAACAAACTGGTTAGAAAATATTATTCAATTATGTTTGCAGAGGGGAACCACTGTAGTGCAACGCTAACATGTCATCAGATACAGCTGTCAGTTTATTAAAAACACAAAAAGGCTGTTTTCAGCCACTATGACCTCCAAAATGGCACCAGAGTGGGTCTCATTAACCTGAAAGCCTTCCTGATGTTGTGCGTGAACACATGAATGCACTGGCGAGTCCCTCTCGGTCTCAGGTCCAGACCTCCATGGGCACCATGGCCTCCTTGCAGCCCATGGGGGGAAGCAGGTTCTGCTCGCACAGGAACTGAAGAGGGAACTGGACCAGGAAGCCGCGGATCTTCTTCAGCTCCTCGTGAGCCCGGGCCGGGTCCTCCTTGTCCAGGCCCGGCTTGGCGAGGTAGCCCTCCAGCTCCAGGATGCTACGGACGTCGCTGGGCGGAAGACTTCGGAAGACCTGAAGAGAGAAAAAACAAAAGAAAACAGGACGGAGTCAGAGAGAGAACCAGGGGAGAGAGAGAGAGAGAGAGAGAGAGAGAGAGAGAGAGAGAGAGAGAGAGAGAGAGAGAGAGAGAGAGAGAGACGGAGAGGTGAGGAGGCGGGTGAGGAGAAACTTGAAGAAACGCTGACGGCACCAGAAAAGAGGAAATGCTGAAACATTGCAGGATATTGCGAGCGGAGATATTTGGCAACGAGAAGAAGACGTGATGAGGAAATTTAACAGAAGTACAAAAAACTCTAATAAATAAATAAATTAGATTTACATTTAAAAAACTATTTTTCTCACACAGTCTTGTCTGAATACATCAGTATTCAGCGTCTGTCTGAAACGCTCCGTTTTAGCGCCTGTCTCTTTAAATGAGCCCAGTCTGCTCTGATTGGCTTGTTAGAAAATGATGGCGATCCTCTGCAAATGTGGTTCTGAAGCTCATATGGGGATACTCTTATGGGGAGGTTTATTCTAATGTTTTCTGATCAAGGTAGCGCACAAAAAAACTGACTGGGTCGTCTTATTTCACAGTTTGTGGGTTGGTAAGAACTCCAGATAGCCAAATGTATGTGAGTTCATTCATTTTTCATGATATGTCCCCTTTGAAACCTCAAATTTAGAGACGGTTGCGTGACGGATTACTGAACGGGCATATTGGGCACAGGCCCAGGGGCCCAACATGTCAGGGGCCCCCCTGGACAAAGAACAAAAAATACATGAAACAAATATTGTTATAGTGTAATAAGTTATCTTAATTTAAAAAGTGTCAGAATAAGTTTTCTCTCACTCCTAACTTTCTCTTATTTCATGTTTAAATGTCTTTACAGCCTGTAAAGAAGCTCTGGTTGAATACATAGTTCATATAATGTGTCAGTACTTGAAGCACTCGAGGCGGAGCTGCAGAGCGTATTTTCCAGCTTGGTACTCCTGCCCGTCCATCACCGCCGTAACCGTCTCCGAGTCCTCCACGATCACCGCCACCTCGCTGTCCCTCTTTCCCAGCATGCTCCGGTCGTTGATGTTGGCAGAACCTGCAGAACCACAAAATGAGTGCGATCCCAGAATCGGCCAGCAGGGGGCGCTGCAGCGCCTGAGCTCAGACTACATGCTGACGTTCATACTAGTAAAATACAGGAAATGAAATAGTCCAAAGAAATGTATATAAAAAAAATAATTAAAGAGATCTGTTAAATACTTAATAAATGGGTCTTCACTTTCATATCAAGGGCATGGAAGTGAATGATGTCCTTTATATTTAATAGTTATGTTTATCTTTATGTCACTGTAGACAGGAGCTGGACAAAATAACAGAAACGATTACAGAATTCTATTATTAAATTGTTGTTTCAGACACAAAATGAAAGTTCCTTGTGGTAACTCTAATCTTTAATGATGTAGTTTTATTTACACTGAATTATATTTTAGTTTCTGTTATTTGTAGCTGCGCTCTACAGTTATCTGTGTGAAAGAAACATCTGTTACCCGACACATATTTCACACCATATCTCATTACGGTACAGTTCAGACATTTCTTCATTTAAAGGGTCAGAAGGGAAGTTTGGGAACCGCAGTTCTGCTTTAGGTTATGTGGAACCTTTAAAGGTTCAGTTCTAGTTCAAAAACACAAACATGTTTAGAAAACCAGCAGACCAGCATGAGACAAACTCAAACAGAAGGTGGGTTAAAGGCAGCTTTATTGTCTCTCACAAACACACACACACACACACACATACACACACACACACACACACACACACACACACACACACACACACACACACACACACACACACCTGTAGTTGAAGTGCATGACGGCCTGGATGGCGCTGCCTCCTCCGGTGTTGATGTCTCCTTCGAAGCCCGGCAGCAGAGGCGTCACCACGTACACTCGGTACTTTTTACCCTCCCTGAAAACGTTTGAAATGACACGGAGAAAGAGAAGGATGATATCTCACCGCCGAATGACTCACAAAGATAAGAACACCAGAGGACGATGGAGGATCGATAGCTCAACAGATTCATTATTATAATTAATAACTATGTTCAAACAGTGTTAGTGAGGCTGGGTCACAAAGGTAACACTGGAACATTCCTCAGGTGGTGAACAAACACCGTCTAATGCTGTTTTTCCAACAAATTATTAGAGCATATATGGAGGTTTTTTAAACACGGGAAAACTCGACAATATCACTGTTTCTGTCAATGGAGTCTGTTGGCTTTGAGGAGGGAATAACGTCCGTTTCTTTTCACATCTAACTCTGAATTTATGATATATTCTGACTGAACCACAGCTGGTGATTGTTGGAACAGTGGAAAGACTCACAAAGTAATTGTGAGGTTTATTTTGTTTGTCGAAGTTTGTTTGAAAAGATTGTTTCACGACGATCATGGAGGTAAGATGACGTTTTCCGTCAATGGAGTCTGGTGACTTTGAGGAGGCAAATATTACGACTTGGCTCAAATGTGAAATGTGTTCATTAATGTAACTGGTAATGTGTATTTTTTGGCTATTTTTGAACGATTAAAAAAGACATTTATACTGTTAGTTAATCAGTATTTTGAACGGTTCAAACATGAATACATGTTTTGCAGTTTGAATAAAGACATTTTCGTGACACTTGCAAGTGATAAATAATCGTCTTATGATTTTAGAGACTAGATCCTTCACTGAGACCTTCACTTTACTTCTGCTGCTGGTTAGAATATTCTAACGTGAATTATTCCAGAAAAATGGAGGGAGGGACGACAGGAAGACAAACGTGAAAACAAAAACTTTGCAAAGAGGAAAGTTGGATGTTTGTGTTTGAGTCTTGAGACACGTGAGAGTACACAACAACTACCATTCGTCCACTAATATATATAATATACTTAATCTGTACTTCATGTACTTTGAGTTTATTTTATGATTTTTGTACCAAAAACATCTGAAAATAACTTAAAGTAGCAGCTGTTTATATCACTTCACACATTTTCTTGTATCTCAACTTGTAATCTTAAACTTCTGTCATTTGAACATTTTTATAAATCTGTCGTTTGTCTCTTTATTGTTTTGTTTTTTCAAATATGACTTTTGATATCTACAACCTCTGCTACACAATGTTCCAACTTGTTTACGATTTCTACTTTCTAAAGTGCAAATAAACAGAAATTAATTCATAAAAAGGTGACGAGACAACATGTCTCTGAAAATGAAACTAAACAAGAGGAATGCAAAGTGTTGAACCACTTTTTTTGGTTTTCTGGGAACCTCCTGAACTCATCTCGCCAAATCTGTTTTCATTTTTTTTTCCAGCCGTGAGAAGCTTTGTTTCCTTGGTGCATTGCATTGTGGGACACCAGATTTACACTGCACACTTAAAAACCCTCTTCCAGTGCAGGTCAGAGCTGAACCCACAGTGAGGATGAGCTGCAGGATGTAAAGGGGCGTCTTAAAGTCAGCCGTGTTAAAATAAAAGCAACAAGCACCGACCTGCACTTTGGTTTGGATGCAGTTGGGGACTTGGTACCGCTGCTCTCTGGCCGTGGTGTGAGACTTGGGCAGCAGGTACGGGTACGACAGGGAGCGGTACTTTGGCTTCACGAGCTGGAAGACAAACAGAGGAAAAATCAAAACACGGGTCACAAATTTACTGGAGACAGCGACGTGGTCGGCTGCAGAGTCACATCAGAGAAAATAAAACACTCTATACTTTATTCCAGGTATATTCTGCTTCTTCCACATATTTAATTTCATCACTTCTGTCCAGAAGGAGATTATTTAAAGGGTCGGAGTAATCAATGTTCTGCTGTGGACGTATTTTAGACACCTAAAAGAATCAATATCAGTTTAATTGAACGCTATAGTCTGGTGCTAGATACCAGCTTTCTCCTTCAGAAAGAAAGGGCAGTACACAAAAAGTAACAACTGTGACACTAATGTCTCATGAAAACAGATTATTATAAATACTTTTATTCATTTAGGATAGAATCAGGGTGACGAGACAACAGCAGCAGGACCTCTGACCTTAGTGAAGTTCCACCGCTGGATGAAGTGTCTGGCCACGTCCCGAGCTGCTTTCCCGTGAACCACTGAGGAGATGTCGTGCCAGGGCATTCTGGGAGTCGTGTGTCTGTCTATGAAATCTACAACGGGAATGTGAGGAGGAGGACGGGTGAGTGGAATAAATCTCTCTCTCTTCCCTCCTCTTCTCTCCGTAAACTGTGAGCGTGACGGTGTTCTCACCATCGAACGGTTTCTCCAGCTGAATCCAGTCCTTGTACACAAAGTTGCAGTAGTCCTTTCCGTGCCAGAACCGTGTGTTTCCCAACAACTCCCCGACCCCCGTATGCTGACTATGCACTGAGCTGCTCCCTAAAACACACACACACACACACACACACACACACACACACACACACACACACACACACACACACACACACACACACACACACACACACACACACACACACACACACACACACACAGTTATTAATCAGCAGTGCAATGCATTAAAACGGGGGTGATCTGATGTATTTCTCAAAGACTGTATGTAAGAAGTGGACGTAGTCGTCGTGACGTCACCCGTTGGTTTGTGGACTGATGTTTCGAAGCGATTTGGCCGTCGCCATCTTGGTTTTCTTGCAACCAGTGAACAGGAAGTGACCATATCTGGACTGAGGAGGAGTGACGTAGAGACGCCGTATACGTCTCTGGTAGAGACCTGTCAATCACCGTGTAGCCCCGCCCTAAAGCATCCCCTGCTTTATGGTCTGTTTGACTCTAAATGGACCATAATGTACTCAATGAACATCATGCTGTATTGAAGAAGACTTGAAACTAGAGATTGAGACCATAAACTCATGTTTACAATGTTTACTGAGGTAATAAATCAAGAGAGAAGTAGAGTCATTTTCTCATAGACTTCTATACAACCAGAGGAGTCGCCAAATGTGGATTAATCCGCCGCTGAAAATAGTCCCCAACAAATGCTGTTTCCTCCTGTTTGATGCCAGTAACAAAGACATTACAGAATGAAGAATAACACCACATGTGACTGGTTTAATCATCTCACGACCCCTCAGATTTATCTTGTGACCCTCTGTAGGGGTAACATGAAATGTAAACTTGCACTAATTAATGTAGATTTTCTAAAAAATACTGAACTCATGAGACTTCCCCTTTTTCAAGCATTAAATGCAAAGGTCTGCATGAACAGGCAGCTTCATCATGGGACTATTAATAGTAGAGCACAAAAAACAATTCCATTAATATCCATGAAGTGTAAACATTTCATTCTCTGGTTGGTCTCTGTAGCAGATATTTACATTCACATTGAAGGTTAGCTTCAACTGATATCACTTTTTATTCTAAACAATAACATCATAGACTGACTGATAAAAACCAAAACTCTCTTACCTCGAACTGTTATTTGAAGAGGATCACAAGAAGCTGTTGCCAGAAATGGTCGGTTCTCAATCCTGAAGTAGTACCTGTCTGTGTATGATGTGTTTAAACTGGAAAATAAAGTGGTGCAGTTTTTCTGACTCAGGTCTCCAGTTAGATTCATTGGATAGATGTTATCCTTCCTGCTACTGTTGAAAATCACATTATTTGGATTTTGGCCAAACTGAGGATCATTTTTAATCCACACTCCGAAGGTTGATCTTGTGCTGTTGAATTCCTCTGGTTTACCAGTGAAGTTACATGGGATTTGCAAACATGATCCAGTCAGTGCTTCCATCTCTTGAGGTGTAGTAATGAATAGATTTAGATTCGGAACACAATCAGCCAAAGCACCTGTGAAACAGACTAATGATTAACAGTGGTGAGTAACATGTGTAAAAAAAAAAAAAAAAACATGAAGAGAAATATACTTCAGCAGTAATATTTTGCATTTTGGTCTTTTTATCACTGAACAGTTTTTGTATTGATTCATTTTCTTGGTTTTACAACAACTATCCCCCACGAGGCCGACCCCAGTGGTGACCAAACCCGTCTATATCTCCAAATAACTAAGTCAGTCTCGTCTCAGTGACAAAAGAGCTGACGCAGAGAATACAGATTGTAACATTCACATGAATTTAGGGTAAAATGATATGTGTCAAATAGTAAATGATTCAAGAGGAATACAAGTGACTGAACCAAAAGCTCACCTGAGAGAAAGAAGACACTCAGTAACATGTTGGCTGTCACCGTTCTCACAGACCGGACTGCCATGACACTCATCACCTGGATTCACAAACACAACAGTGGATTTTACAAAGCGTTCAACATGCTCTGTACAACCACAAGTTCCTGTGTGTTAAGAGACCACCGCTCACAAGGCTGCAAATGTGTACGACTCAGAGTGTTAGATGAGAATAAAACCATGAGTGTTGTCTTACCAAAGAAGCCCACATCAACAAGAGAGTGACAAATAGATCCTTTGGTTGGTGGTTTTAAAGAGAAAATAATGATATTCATGAATTTCAACAGTCCAACAAACTAACTTCCCTTTTTTAGCTGTCGTAATTTAAAACAAAGTCGACTTCCTTTGAATTAAGAACACAGAGCGAGTGCAGTTTTATTTTTTATCAGTTATTACAATTTCATCATTGAATAAATGATTTACCCCAATAGCTAAACATTCTGCTTCCTCGTCTCTCAAATATCTATTAAAATCTTTAAAAAGTACATTTGATAAACACCAGCAGACAAAAGGTCAGGATTATTCTGTTTTATATTTAAAAAGAAAAACATGAAAATGTCCCATCAAGGAGCCAGTTTCACACAGATTATTGCAGAAACTGTATCTGTTGTTGTTTTCCTTCATAAAGGAACATAGAGGGGAAAATACTGGAATCCATGAGAAGCAGAGGAAAAGGACTCGCCAAGCAGTCAGAACAATATAAGGCACTCAATGGCATGAATAATACGGAAAAGGCTCAGATGAGCAGCTACTCTTTACAACTCATTGATATTTTATCCACCCGTGAGTCCTGACACACAGTTTTGTTCTCTGTGCCTTTAAATATGAAAACAGAAGTTCAACAAGTAAAACGCTAGTCAGTCCTCTGGATGCTTCTGCATTGATGCTACAAGTAATCAGAAAATTTGTTGATGAATAATCAGAATTAAATATATTATAACTAGAAGAAATAGAAATATTAAAGATATAGAAAGACAGTTTTCTACCATTTGCCATTTGATCCTAAAATGATTGATTGTAGCAGACATCAACTTACATTGGAGTGGGTGTTTTTCCTCAGTGCAGCCGTGCTGTCTGACCAGGTAAATGCAGAAGTCACAGGTCTATGAACCAAGATGGACTGTGAAAGGAAGGAGGAGTTAATGGAAGGTGGGTCAAAACATCACTGCTGGTGTTCTTGCAAATGGAAAATAAAGCTAGAATTCACACACTTGTGTGCACATTTGTACTACAACCACTACTGGATTCTGAAAATACCACAACGTCCATTAATTTACCAGCCAATGATTAAATGAAAGTATTCTAAATGAAGAAATGACACTTTTAGAGTCACGACAATGCATATTATGAGATGGAACTGATTATTTAAATTGTTAAGAGCTTGCATGCGTAGAGAAATACTCTCTCTCTCCTTGATTATTACATGCAGAAATAACTTTCTTTATAGTGGATGCATTTATTGAATATTGTTCATGTTGAAATTAGATTATTAGAATCTTTCTGTTCTTGAAAAATGTTTTTAGTAACAGCACACTGATTAATCTAAATATTGTTACAAAGTCTTTTTTTTTTTTTTATTGTTTTCAGTTTTTCTCTTATTTCCTGTTTTATTTTGGTATTCACTTATAGATACTTCACTTCCTGTCCTCGTGTGTTTCCCATCACTGTGATTACCTAACCGGCCCTGATCAGTTTCACCTGTGTCTAATAAACCTTCCTCGCTTGTGTATTCAGTGTGTGTGCTCTCTTTTGTCTGTTCATGTCTTTACTGGTTGAGGGATCATTTCTGGGTAGTTTTCTAGTATTTTGGACCTTGGTTCTGGATTCTGACTTTGACTCTACGTGGTGTTTTTGTACCATTGTCTTACTTCGTTGGACAGTCTCCTGTGACATTTTGGTGTGGCTTGTCTGGTTTTTAACTCTGCTCCCCTGACTGTGAGCTCTTCAGAGCCCTGTGGCTCAGAGTCTCCTGGTAGGTGCGTTGTTGGCTTTGTAGTAGAAGTCACTTTGTATTTAAATTGAACTGGTGTACTAAGATGCAGCCCGGCTATTGGCTGTTGTTCCCCGTTACAACATTTTTGCTGTATTATGTTTTTGTCTATTTGCAGTTGATGGTCATTACATTTATGTCTTACTTGATATTAGTGTATTTACAGTAAAATGTCATATTTAGTACATATCTGGGTTGCACCTCAATGACCAAATTTAAAGCCCCTGAAAGCTTGGCATCAAAACTTAAGAATTTCTCCATATAATAGGATACATATTTATGACAGAATAAGCAACAATCATCATTTAGCTTTAATTATGAGTTTAACACTAAAACACTTCGACAACCGCGTCAATTGTCATCAAATTGTGATTCAAATGTTGCTCCTGATTGGTGACATCACCTCTTCCATCTTAGATGATTTTTTTTTTCCTGTGAAATGAAAAAAAACTTACATTTCTGTAAAAGGGTATTCATAAGTCATTGATCACACTGTATGAATTTCATCGACAGCACACATGAATGTACTGCAACATTTTTGTAAATCTCTAACAGGAAGCTGAGAAAAGCAGGCTAGGTCTTCAAATTTTCAAGCAAAGTGCTGCAATTGAGGAACTTCCACTCGGTGCAGAAATTAAGCTAATGGACTAACGTTCAACACTAAAATAAGTTTGATCTGGTTTTAGTGTTGCTCCTGAGATAACACACAGGTAACGTTAGTTAGCGTTACCTTAATTGTTCATCGTCTTGAACACACGTCGGCGATTTCGCTCCCTTTTGATAATCGTCCTATTTGCGGTCCTATCGGTTCAATAAGAGCACAAGTAAACACAAGTTAGGTTACTAACGTTACATCTTAACACTGTAATTGGTGATTAACTTTATATATCTATTTTAGTGCTTTAGTGATCTCCAACTGTTGAGGTTTAGGAATAGTGATCATGTAGAAATGCTGTAGTGCAGAAATGCACACGAGAAGGATATAGCTGTTCAAGTTACAGTATACATGTCAGACCACATATATGAGTGATGCAAGAGGCACTAAGTAACAGGAGTTACATATCTAGATTATCTACTTCTGCTGATTGTCTTGAAATAAACCCAAGTTCACACTGCATGTCTTACTTCAAAACAGGTGATGACCCGGAGGGGGGAATTGCTGCTTATGGCAACTTCCGGATCAAGGGAGGAATGCAACCAATCTATCAGAAATATTTGAAAATAGAATTTTTGTTTTCTTTTTTGTCATACAGGTGCAGCACACTGAAAACATACAAAGATATGGTGGTGTAATTTTCCTGTAACAATGTACAATTTCAAGACTTTAGATAATGGTGAAATACTTTTTAGGGGAGAAGTGTTGAAAAACCGCATGGTTTGGTTCGCGTCATTACGAAACTAATTGCTTGTCTCCGTTCCAGCTCTTGCATTGTCTTGAAAGTCACATCCACTTTCTGAAGGGTTGACTATCAATATAATTCTTTAATCATCACTGCATTGCCATTAGGAGTTAAGTTATAACAAAGAAAACTGGAAATACTTTCCAGTTCCAAATTAATTTTGGTTCGTAAATTAATTGAATATGTCCCAAAGAAAACACTCAAACAAAAACATCATGTTCTGTCAGGCCTATCAATTCTCAGATGACTTTGATTGAGTTTCTATCAAAATATTCAGAAAACATTTGTTACTTAAGAGCAGCTGCATTATGTGAGTGTGACTTCTTCACATTAACAATACAAGTGACTGCAGCACTCCAAGTCATCTGATCCTATTCATAAATTTTAATTAATTTATATAACGTATAGATTTGGCATGGGACGATATGAAAATTTCATATGGTGATTATCATGGCCAAAATAACAGCGACTCACAATATTATCCAGATAATCATCTAAATATGTTTAAAAACTCTTAAAATGGCCCTTAGACACAACAGAATAACTTAAACTTTAATTTAGTCGGCACGTCCCCCCCCCCCCCCCCCCCCCCCTCATCATCACTACTTGCTACTCACGCACAGCTTTTGTGTGCGTTTACTCTGAGTGTTAATGGAGTGTTGTGGAGATTTGGACACACTTGCGAACGGATGCAATCACGATGTCCATGTGTACAGAGGCCGGGTCGGTACCGTTTCTCAGTGTGTCATCAGCGGGGTTTCCGTGCAGTTCAATCAGCGACTGAACTCAAGCATTGGAGAAAAAGCACGGCGAGCAGTTGTGTTTATTATGCCGTATTAAGTTTGAGTCAGAGGACATCTAAAGAGCGAGCAGGTGCTTCTTGAGCTGGGAGCTTATTTGTTTTACTTTGTGAAAGGCCCAGGCTGGGGAGAGCGTTTCATTTACTCCCTGTTAACGAACAGCAATTAGGCTCCCTAATGAGGCCCCGGGTTAGATGTATTAAGACCCTTGTTTATCCTGCTTTCCTTCCCTTTTCCTCTCCTTCGCTTTGTTTTTCACTGCGTCAGTCGGGCAAACTGGGACACACGCAGATGCACATATACTTTACGTCAGCTCTGTCTGTGTCTGAGTTCCACCTGCCTTCAGCCCCCCCCCCCCAGCTCCAGGCAGATTCTCAATGCTTCTTAATTTAGAGGAGACAGCTTTCCCCCTTGTTCCAAATAAAATACCTGAAATGGGGGGGGGGGGGGGCAAACTCATAAATCCGCTCCTCTAACAACAACAACATCCAGAGGGATCTCTCCTGATGCTAGAGATGAGCTACTACTTCTCCTCACTTCCTGGGGGATCCTTGGTGATTGATTTACACGCAGGCTCAGTCCAACTTAACCCAACGGTTTAGGAGACAAAGTAGTTCCACCTGCTGTGCCGCTAGGCGCGCCAGGCTGAAAGGGATAGGTCTCCGCGCCACTGGCGCTCCTGACGGACAGTGTGCCAGACGAAGCAAGTACCAAAGGAAATCAGTGGTTTTCATCGGGCCATGAGACACCTTTTCTCTCGGGTCAGCCTCAGGACATCGTAGGTGGGCAGCTGCTAGCTAGAACAATAAGGACACACATTTGTTCTTTAAGAGGGAAGGGATTTAATCACTGACTGAAAAGACGTCATGTATCTGGGAGAATGCTTGGTATCACCAGGGGCGTTTCTAGGATTCAAAGAAAGGGGGGGCTTAGCCCCAAGGGGAGTGGCATGTTTGGTTCAATCAGAAAGAGGGTGATTTTGCTCTGTAGTTTTGCTTGCATTCAGTATATGATAACACAAGAGACAGAATTTCAGGGTCATAGTGAAATTTGACAACACAAATATGAACTTTTCTCAAATAAATTATTTAGGGGGGCTTCAGCCACCATGTAAAGTTGCTGTCCTCATCCACTTTAAATGGATATTTGGGGAAATGTGCTCATTTTACATGTGAAAGAGAGATTATAGGTATTGCTATTTGAACATTCAGATGTCTGTATTGGTGGCTTTTATTTACCTTTGACTTTCCATGTCAAGAATAAGGCTTATTAACTTTGAACTGAGTGAACTCATATTCTGTGTCTAAACAGAGAGTATCCACACAAATAGACAGTGTTCACCAGCCAATGTTTGTCTGCAGGACACTGCCAAACCAGTAGTGATAGAGGAAATAGGCTCTCAAATACGCGGTCATGTAGACACTCTAAAAGGAAAGCAAACAGGGATTTTTATTATTATGACAACGTTTAACTTGACATTTTAGAATTTCTGGCCTTGCAAGTCCCAACACCTGCACATCCAAAGTTAGACTTCACACAGGTAGATTGCAATTGCTGTTAGTGCACATATATTTATAATTTGTATATATTTGTATTTGTATTCCTAACATATATTTTCCACCCACCCTGCATGTCACTGTACACATTGTATGTGCATGTAACAAATCAATCCACGAATCAATATGCTGCTTTCCAAACAGTCCAAAAAAAAAAAGAAAAGAAACACAGTACAACACAGTAAAGGTAGAGTTTCTGTGTTGCATTGCACCACATTGCACGTGTTAAGTTACACCTAGTGGGTTATTAAATAACTCATGTTAGTTATACAGTTTCGTTTACATTTAGATATTTCAAAGTTTGGCTTTGGTCATTTTTGACCCAACTCGCTTTGGTTGTATCGTAGCAACAGCCAACGGAGGCGGATGAAGCTGTGTGGATGTGTGGTTTCCATGGATACCTATGAGGGCAAACTGTCGGTAAAAGTTTTGAAATAGAAAAGAAGCTCGAAATACTCGGTAAGTTTGCTCTAATGTAGATGTGTAAACGTAACAAATTATCAGAAACATGTACCGCGTGTGTTATTGACGAGGGGAAGTGGTAACTGGTTGTAGTAACGTTAGCTGGAGGCTGTTTATCAGCTGTGCTAACGGGGCTAAAGCGTAAAACTAACAGCTATAACGTAAACTAACAGTTAGCTATAACGCTAAACGTTGACATTAACGTAAAGAGGGACTTAACGCTATGTGCGCAAATATTCAAACAGTATAACTAGAAAAACGTTAAGTTAATTTAAAGTAAATACGTTACTGTCAACTCCCAACATTAAAATGTTCACCATGAACATAACGTCATCATAGCTAACTTTAGTTTTTATTTATTTATTTCATATTTACGCTTTAAATGCAGAGTGTAGCCCTTCTATATAACGTTACCAGCTCTCTCAAAACACAGGTGTGCTGTGAGAAAACACCTGTCTCACAACAGTTACTTAAAGGTAAAAGCCCGGGTGAAATAGGGTGATAGGGTTATAGTTTTGTTAGAATGTGCTTGACTGACAAGCCCTAAGGATTTAGGATATTATATTTTCGAGTTTCTAAACCTTTTCATGGTTCTTTGACCCATTTTGAAGATCTTAAACCTTAGCAGTGTTTAAGTTGTCACATAAATATTAGTACGACATGCTATTAAAGGCCATTTCTTAATGGTATATAAGCATACATTACACACATGTTAAGCACAGCTTGTTTCATTTTTGACAGAAAATGTAATAGTTCTGCAATAAATCATTCTTTTTTTATTATGAATTAATCTGACAATTATTTTCTCAATTCATCATTTGAGCTACTGAAGATTCCAACTACTTCAGTCCAAACCCCCAAAATTATTCAATTCACTAAGAGAAAAGAAAAATGGCAAATCCTCACGCTTGAGAAGCATTATCAAAGCAGTTGCAGATTCATTTCATGTCGGTCTGTGAAGCAATTCATTTACTAATCGTTTCAGCTTTGAAAATATATCAAACGAATGCCTTTTTTCTTAGTATCTCCACATGGGACCCCGAGCACAAAATTTATCAAAAGTGTAAAGTTAAGAAGCATCAGCCACACACTGTTTAAGATGTTGTTTGTAATATTTACTTTCAGAATATCCCAGCCGGTGCCATGGGGTCATCACTGACGAGGGCGGCCCAGTGGACCAGCTCTGGCAAACTTGAGCTCACGCCAATGAACGAGTCCTTGTTGAAAGAGGTCCTGCGCTTTGTGGAGGAGTTCAGCTCCCGACACCCACAGGAGGCCGAGCACGTGTTCGAGGAGCCTCTCCGGTGGAGTACCGCTTTAGTGGCATCTGATTTCAAAACCAACTATGACATCAGGTTGGTCTAATCATGAGGCCGGCAGCTGGTTGGCCGGTGCTTTCAGTATGACGTGCCTGTGCAGGATATGCTGTCACCATGGTGTCCAAATGTATTTTACCTTGGCTTTAGTCAAAGCAGTAGGCTATAATTAATCAGTTAGCTTCAGTTAGACTGAGTACATTCCTTTTTATTCCATCAGAAGTTCTGGTCGACTTTCAGTGTGTGCGTTGCATCCCGTAGCTTGGAAGCGGAGAAGTACAAAAACTTAATCTAGTATGAAAAAGTAATAATATGGATAAAAGTTTTTTTTGTTTTTCTCCTCAGTGACTCGGATGTACAGTCCCACGAGAAAGACAGCGAAGGGCGTCCATTGTTGCAGCTCTCCCCTGCTACTGTTTATGTGCGCAGCTTCAGCCAGCTCTCTAGACTAGTTCATCTGGCAGATGATAAGAAGCTGGAGGAGGTTCAAGCATGTCTCGAAGGTAAGCAAGATGAACACAGGAGGTGATTTGAATCCAATTTGCATCCTAAGTAGTCCAGCCACCAACATACCTCCATAACCCACAGACTTCATTTATTTGTCTACAACCACGCAATTATGCTGCCATTGGTGACTCTTTACATATATGCATTTAGTTTAGGTCTGCTGCCAAAAAAAAGATAAGTTAATGACGGGAATACATGATTAATGTAGTAAAAAACATTAAAAAAAGAGGAAAAACACAGTTCATATGAGGCCTACTGAATTGTAGCTCTCATTCTTGGGTGATCGGCCTCTGAATCTGAAGATTCGCTATGGCTAACCTCTTTCATTACTCAGAAAATAGAGACCCCGTGGTTAAGATTCTTGGCCCCAGCTTTGCCAGCGTCCTGGAGAAACATGATGCCCACACAGATGTGCTAAGTCTGGAAGACAAAGAGGGGGATCAAGGCAAGGTCAAGCTGTTCCTCCTGCTCCAAAATATGGACAACCAGCTCCTCAGCAAGTGCCTCAAAGAGATAGACGGGTAGGTGCTTCTTCCTTCTCCATCATCTATCCATCCTCCACGGCTGTCCCCACTTCCACTCAAGACCTAACCAGTTTCCCTGCAACATGTGGTTGTTTTTGATTGGAAGAAGCAGCGGGTTTAGACAAAAAGGGAAACCGTGAATGAATGAGACGAATTGGACGTTTGTTTTGTTTTGTTTTTCTGCACTTTCATCACAGACGAGTCGGGCTGGACCCCGGCGCGGTGAAGAGTGAAGTGGAGCTGTTGAAGCGGCTCTGCAGCGGGGGGGAAAAGAGGGTGTTGAAGTCGGTTCGATACACATCAGGTTTGAATTATCTCCCCACATTTCACTGCGCTGCAACGAAAGCCGTTGCTATTAACGCTAATGCTGGATATTCCAAAGCGTAAAAAAAAAAAAAGGTCTGTGTTCTGACGCCGCAGAAGTCATTATGTCTTGTCAGATTCCAGTTTACCAAGTCGTTAGTCAGTGCTCGTATTCATCGAGGCCTCACAAAGCATGTGCACACCAAGTGGTGGAAGCAAGTCCTCATGTTGAATTCTATGAAGTCGATGAAAATACTCTCCCAACCAGCCGTAAAATATGATAGTTTCACTACTAAGTGAAACTACCTCTCAGACCTGTGCTCATCGGTGTGCCACGTCATCCTCTTTAGCGGTCCAGGCACTTGTGATAATTTCTCTGTTTTGCTCCACTGTTTTTCTCTGTTTCCTTCTTCCTTTGGAGACAGACGTGTTGTTGCTGTCAGGCTACATTACATTTACGTCAAGGTTTCTGCGAGATTATTCCAAACTGCCATCTTTTTTTCCCCTTGCTTTTCTTTTAGATTATGTGTTTTCAAACGGCTGCCGCGCCCCTCCGTGGAGACAGGCCCTTAATGAGATTTGTTACCTTGTGATCGAGCCCTGCGACACTGAGACCCTCTACATCACCTGCAGCACAGCTGGAGTCTTTCTCAACGGGGTAAGATGAGGAAGATGAAGCACTGTGGACTGTGGATCAGCTGCAACAGTCAACCCGATATTGCGTCCTATTTCTGTGTGAGGAGATGTTCATGGAGGTTACATGCTGGAAAGTAATTTCTGATCCATCACTGTACAGTCAGTCAGTCATAGTTTGGCTGTTTTAAAGTGGGGTTATACGAGGTACTTATCCATAGTCAGTGTTATAACCTGCAGTAGATTAAACTATATTAGTTTATATTACATGTTTCCAAAACTAGCAAAATAAAAAAAACAAGAAATAAAATACATTTAGGAGCAAGAGTTTTATTGTCCACATCCTTAAAAACTGACTTGAGTTCACGAAGAGTAATCACTTATGACATTTGTAAGTCCGCCTTTACATTGTTCCAGCTGGATGCGGTGTTTAAACAAAGTGCAGTGGGTCTGCAAGACAACCACACCCAGTAATATCATGTAGAGCGTCCAACATCTTCAACCACTGGGCCTGTGCAGTCATTAAGAGCAGATCACCAATAACGTTACAAAAGTTGAAGAAAAGTTTGCCGATACAAAATAAGCCATCACTAGACAACAACAAAGTCTAAGTTACTTATGTTTTCTGATGCTGTTAAAAGTCTCTTAATATAATCTCTGTGTAAGGCTTGTGTTTCTACTCATGATCAGGGGACAAACTCAAACTATTATGTTCATAAATATACCTTCAATTTGCAGGGTAAAAAGAAAATCTCCTATCTGGCATTTAGGTGTCGCCCCCCCCCCCCCCAAAAAAAAGTGTGCTATTGCATACGGAGCTTCCAAATACTTGCCAAACTCCAGGAATCTCTCTGAATGTGTTTGCAATCATCTCTAAGAGAGGATTTTGCGTGCTGCAGCACCTTTCACTCTCTTCCCTGACATTGCTGACAAGCCATAGGCCTCCTGCCTCTTGTTTCTCCACCTGGAAATGGTTCGGCCGAGGTGAAAAAAACTACAACCTCAAACCCGAAACGGGTGACATTGATGCAAATGAAACCTCAAAGAGCAGCAGTGTCTTAAACCTAATTCGGCGGTTTACATGGTTTTTACACTTCCTCGCTAAAGGCTGCCTGGAGATACTCCGAGCTTTCTAACCCTCAGCTATTCCAGCCGACATGTGGGTCATATTATAATTGTGGTTTTTAGAATTAATGAAGCTGTTTTTCACTGTGTTTTCACAGGGCATAAAACAGGGGGGGGAGGAGAGCGGCTACGAGCGAGCGAGTGATACGTACGAGGACCTGGGAACTCTTCTGAAGAGCACATCTCCACATTTTGCCGGGAACACAAACGAGCAGGTACAGTGGAACACGAGGGCAGATGCAATTAACATCAACGCATTAAGGCCTCTTTTTTTTTTCGTAGCCTTGAGTTTTAGCTCCCATAGCCGGGAACGCGTGGGTGTTGAAATGCCTCTTTGTCCCACGAACGAGGTCCTTCTCTCCGAAACCTGTGATTTGATCGCTGACGGCGTGTGACTCACATGTGTAAACAGAGTGAGGATTGTGTAATCAGTGTCTGTGCTGCTCCACGCTAGTGAGCTAGTGTCTGGTTGTCACTGTGCTGAAAAATTTCTGAAGCCGACCTCCTCCTTGTTCCAACATCAAAACAGCACGCCGTCCCCCCCCACCCCCCGGCACACACACGCATGCACAGACAGACGGACACCCGCGCTCATTTCCAGACACTGCAAAACGCGTGATTTATTCAGTAGTGCTATTTCCTGCTTTAGTAATTTGACGACATAACAAATCGCCTCAATAATAGATTCCAGCTGTGCTCCAAAAATCTGTTAATCATTTAAAAATCTGATCTCTTTTTTTTTTTTCTTTGCTCACGCTGATGTTTGTTGGAAAATGTAGCATCATCGAAACACCTACGGACCACCTTCCGCTCGCTGCCCGCTTTGTATCGATCTCGTGTCTTTAAAGAATCGTAGTAGGCCTATAGATTTTTGTTTTCCATTTGCTATCATGTCATTCTCAATGAAATATACAGTAGAACTGTCTGATTCATAGAATTTACTGATGTCAACTGGATTGACACGGAGATGCATTTTTCTCAATGCTTTTTCAAAACCAGAAGATTTCACAGAACTACTCTGTAAGTAGAAATGCCTTCAGTACAGAAGACAACAGAAATGCTTTTTACAAAACAAAACTGCTTATTGAATTGTCCCAAGGATTCATTTATTCAATCACTGCTGTACATTGATGTAAGTTGTCTTTAACAGACATTCATTTGCAAACATTATGGATGGAAATGTCAGTCAGGTGGTCCACCACTTTGGTCCAGACTTCAATGTCTCTATGTAACTATTGGATGGATTGCCATTTGTTTTTAACACACATTCATGGTCCCCAGAGGATTAAATCCTATTGACTTTGGTGATTTCCTGGCTTTTCCTCTAACGCCACCTGCAAGTTTTCACATCTGTGAAAGCAGTTTAAAAAACAACCTTTTGACAGATTGTTTGAAAATGTTTTCTTCCAGGTGAGTTTTTTTTATTTCTCCATGCACGCTAAACACAAGGTATTAAGAAACATTACAAGACAATATTGTGTGTTACCAGGTTATGTAAATTAAAACTGAACGCAAACATGATTTATTTTTAAAACTATTTAGAACACGAGGTTGTGATGCACTTCAGCCTCTTGTGGCCAGAAATGAGTATTGCAACAACAAACACTATACACATTTTATTCACCTGCTTCACAGATGATTTCTTTTGTTGAGGAACTTATTTTGAAACATATCTTGGCGAAAGCATTTTTGCACCTGTTCTGAAGTCATAAACACAGGAGAGAAAACAATTTCGATCAGACTCGTTTGTCTGACTTGCCTCTCAAGACTTCGTAGATTTATGACCAAATGCTAAACATCAGAATTTAGCTTAAAGCACTGCTAACGTGGCTGTAGACTCTTAGTGTCCGAAATCACTTCCTATTCACTGCATGGTGCACTTCCATCCACCATGTAAGCACCATATGGACAGAAAATAAAGTAGTGTGCATGGCATGTATGTGGCAGGTTGATCACACAAAAACAAAATGAGGAAAGCTGTGCATTATGCAGCTTTAATTTAGTCTGAAACGCAGCACAAAGCTGTTGCTTTAGTGTTATATTGAGCATTGGCTCAGATGTAGTATTAAAGTGCTTTAAGTGGTCGCAAGACTTGAAAAGCTTTATACAAGTCCATTTACCATGTACTACTACTTTCAGCTGACAATTCCACATTGCTACGCTCTTTATTTTATGGATGAGAAAATGACCCTTAACCTATTGAGTGTCTAGCTTATGGGAATAGTGACTGAGTGAACAAGGAGTGATTGTGAAGCTTCACGAAGATTATACTGTGCAGCATACACAGTGGAATAGCGCCTCCATTGTATCTGTGAAGTTGTCATTGGTCCGTGGTACAGTAAGCTGGGATGGGGCTAGTGAAGCCTTTAATAAACCAATGAGTAGTGCCAGGCTGAAGCGTGTAAAAAAACACACTGAGGCTTTTATGTTTTACGAGCCCTACTGTGTGAAGAGTGATGCCTCGAGTCTGAACCATCAAAAAAAAATGACGGACAGCCGCAGTAAAAATCGCTGCGAACCAGTTTGTGGGGGCACAAATCATTGTCGAGATCTTTTTCTTCTGGATTCTTCAAACTCCTTTGATATGTGGCTCGCTGTGTCCCGTAAACGTTGTTTCACTCTCCCTGCCTCCACTCGAGCTAATCACCCTCACATGATGGGGGTCAACGGGGGGGAAAACGCAGCGCTTTGAAACTCGTTTGATTGATTGCTGACGACAGCAATCAGACGGCGCAAACGTGCATCCCGCGTCCGAGATATTAAGTAATTGCGGTCGCTCTCGTGGACATGATCCATTCCAGTTTTAATTCCAGGGAGAGCGACAGCGGGCGGTGTCCGTCAGAAACACAACCTCGCATGACTCCGGCTCAGTTCCCTGATTGCAAAGCGTGGAAGGCGATAGCCAAAGATAACAACACCTAATCTCCAAACGTATCTGCTCGACTCCAAAGTGAGGAAGCAGGTCTTTTTTTTTTTTTTGAACAGTTCTATTAGATTAGACAGCCTCAATCAAACGAGCCAAAAGGAGCCGAGGCCTGCAACACGGGGAGGAAGCAGACTCGCCCTCTCTGTTCGGTGTTGTGGATTTGTTTTGACATGGCGGCGTGATTGGGAATTGGACATGCGGCGTATTTGCATGCACAAGACGCTCACTGAAGAGCGAAAAAAAGAGATTTGTTTTTGTTATTCACATCCTGAAATTAATATAGACCGCCTCACTGTCAGTCAGCAGAGGCCGCTTGAATCTCGCCACTGACAGATGTTTTGTGGCCGGTGGCTTCACATTTGCTGCCCGGCTGATTTTCCATCAGTGCGAATCAAGTAATTAGATCTAGTCGAGCCACAAGCACATGTAAATAGTTGGAGTTTATGTTTTAGGAGTCAAATGAAGAAATAAGAAAAGTGCCAGGGATTGAATATCACCTGCTATTAAAATGTTTTTTTGAGTTTACAAATGTAGGCGTCCAAGCATTTCTGTCCAGGCCTGGAGTGTTTTCAGAAGCAGAGAGGCGCCTGTATTAGGACTTTTTACCGTGGCATGTCAAGGAATGTTCCCCTCTGTGTGAGCGCATGGAGTCCCATACAGTAGAATTAAAGAAGGTCGCTTTGGCTAATAAAGTCAGACTGTGGCTCTGCGGTGAGTTGACTTGTATGTTTCCAATGGCAGGTCACTTTGTGTTTTATGAAAAACAAGTCTTCGGGCATGCTTGGCGATACGAGCCATATAAATACTTAACTCCTAATTCTTTTTCCCTGCCCTTTAAAAACGGTTGAGCCCCCTAATAACAAATCACAAGCTATTTCTGCTGAGCAGGTGTCTGTGATTAAAAATTCTCCCGCCTGCAAACCATTCATATGTGTCTTGTTGGCATTCGTATGTAGGTTGTAAAGTTTGGTACAAAGACCTTCAAGACGTCAGAATAAAATCAAATCAGAAGTGAATAACCGTGACACAAAGGCACTGCTTTGTCTGTGCCAAGCTGCCAGGTTTTAGGTGGAAAATACATTCAGAATGAGTATTTACTTTTAATAAGCATCATTCAGAGAAATGCACAACCGGGGCACAAACGTTTATTTTTACAAACAATCATGTATTGTACATCTCACAGCTAGACTTTCGGTGCAAATTGAAAGAGGTCCCCCCCCTCTCATTCTCCGGTCGTTGTCTTTTTCCACTTACCAACAGGATTTTGCAGTTCAAGAACTTCCATCAACGCAAAAGATCCAGCATGTGGAACCGGTTGATGCGGAGGAACAGGGCCAACCCCAGAGGTCTTACGAGCAACAGGAAAAGAATGTGCACGAGAAGGCGAGGCAACAGCATGCGCCGAACAAGGCGGGCGGCGGGAAGAAATATGAACTATGTCCGTGGTGGAAGAATCTGAGTCTCGTGTCTCTGTGCGGGTATGTGATGATTCCTCCCGTTAAGATGTGCCCTGAAATATCTTCAGGCTACCGCGTACCGGGGGGGGGGCCCTCTTGTTGAGGAGATGAGCCTCAAACGACGGCGATGCCAAAGCCTCCGTCACATGTGCTCGCCGTGTCTGCCAGCAGTCGCACATTACACTGAGACCGTTATATGGTTTTTCATATTTTAAGGGCAAGTGAAAGTGTTCCTGATTACACAATGATTACGTTAATGGATACGTTCACAGGGTGGAAACCCTTTCTGCCCTATTACAGACAGAAATGTTGGGAAAAAGTCTTAGAAACAATCCCCAAAAAGATCTGTCACATATGGTCTTTGATTGATAAATAGATCTAGCGAGGGCTGAGCTGTTGCAGCTGCACCTTGTGATAACTATACCCATTTGAGGAGAAACTGGCTCACGATAAAAGTATCTCAATTGCTTTAAAAAAAAAAAAAAAATGCCGCTGAACCCTTGTCACGAATTGTTAAATAATGATTATGTTAGAAAAATAACCATTTTCAACATAGAAGCAGGCGTAATGACTCGTTATTTCACATCAATATAGTGAAGCAGAGGAAAAGAAAGCGAGTAAGAGCTCCGGAGAGGAGAAGTCTGGTGAAATACAGAAGAGAAAGCTGGGAGCGACAGCCAAGGGCAAGATGAAAGCAGACTTCTCTGTGTCCTCCTTACCTGGACGCCAGTCCTCCCACAAAATGTAAGTGTCCCAAAGCAGTCTATCACAATCTGTAAGGAATACTTTCCTCTTGTTGAGGAGATGAGCCTCAAACGACGGCGATGCCAAAGCCTCCGTCACATGTGCTTGTTAAATAATGATTATGTTAGAAAAATAACCATTTTCAACATAGAAGCAGGCGTAATGACTCGTTATTTCACATCATTATAGTGAAGCAGAGGAAAAGAAAGCGAGTAAGAGCTCCGGAGAGGAGAAGTCTGGTGAAATACAGAAGAGAAAGCTGGGAGCGAGAGCCAAGGGCAAGATGAAAGCAGACTTCTCTGTGTCCTCCTTACCTGGACGCCAGTCCTCCCACAAAATGTAAGTGTCCCAAAGCAGTCTATCACAATCTGTAAGGAATACTTTCCTCTTGTTGAGGAGATGAGCCTCAAACGACGGCGATGCCAAAGCCTCCGTCACATGTGCTTGTTAAATAATGATTATGTTAGAAAAATAACCATTTTCAACATAGAAGCAGGCGTAATGACTCGTTATTTCACATCATTATAGTGAAGCAGAGGAAAAGAAAGCGAGTAAGAGCTCCGGAGAGGAGAAGTCTGGTGAAATACAGAAGAGAAAGCTGGGAGCGAGAGCCAAGGGCAAGATGAAAGCAGACTTCTCTGTGTCCTCCTTACCTGGACGCCAGTCCTCCCACAAAATGTAAGTGTCCCAAAGCAGTCTATCACAATCTGTAAGGAATACTTTCTACAGGGGGGGGGGGATACAAGATTTAGGAACTGATAGGAAGTGTCATTTTACAAGTTTTGTTGTTGAAAGTGTAACCTGCATTCACACTAACCATTGTACTGATGAAGAACCCGTGTAAAGGTCTTTTCTTCCTCTGGCTCTTGGCAGCGACACCTCCTCAGCTGTCTCCACACTTGCGTCTGCCAATGCATACAGGCTCCTAGCATCATAAATCCACTCATAGCCGCTGTTCACCGATAGCATTCTTTGGTGCTCACCGGTTAGCCTACACGCAGTAAAGACCCCCGGGGCTCATTCACTCAGTCACAGTGAATGTGAATTGCACACCACCCGGGACAGAGCGTAGGCCTCGTTCGGTGTCCGGTGTTTCTCATGTTTCTCCCTCGTACCGGGCTGGCTCCTTCTGATACTACGCTCCCCTGGAAATGCTATTTGTGCGTACATGGGAACTGTCTCTCAGCGGCCCCATCTGAATATGTATATACCAAATTTCATTGCTCCACAGCTCCCGACCTTCAGCATACTGTTATCCAAGTGGCCCGAGCAGCTCGGAAAAGCCATCTGCACTTCTGTTTGCATCAATGGCCCTCTGTATGTGATGACGGCTCCAGTCCTCCCATGACATTATTACGATCTTTATTTTCCTGCTGCTTAGATTGTGAGGAAGTTCAAACTTGACACTTGAATCTCAAAATCGTTAATGGGTCTCGTTGTGTGGGATGACCATGCTGTTTTTCCCATTAAAAACACCGGAAAAGGGATTTAACAATATCATACTCCCTCCTTTTGTCCGGTTATGTATTGTCTTACTCATTACACTATCCCACACTTTTGTGGATCGTTATCTGCGGTCGAAAGTGTACTATTATCTGCTCTTTTTATGTATTGTTTTGCAGTAAGACCCCAGCAGCATCCGTGCCAGTGGACGCTTTCAGCGAGAGTTCAGCTGAGAGTGAGGAGGAGGAGGAGGAGGAGGAGGAGCAGCCAGAGCGCCGTGCAGAGAGTAACACAGACCTGACTCCTGAATACTGGCAGATCGAGGAACTGGTCAAGTACCTCAAGGTAGGGGAACGTTACCTGGCACACCACTGTTTCCTTCCTCTTGATGAATTGCAACCCCAAAATAGTGATTCGTACAGAGAGCCGTACAGATGCGGGCTACGGCAGGCCACAGCTGACAGGAAGCAGTAACGTCCATGCTCTTTTCCAGTCGTCTGTTCAACAGTTTTGATGCTGTCCCGAGTCAGTATTCAAATTTCAAAAACCTCTTCAGAGCTGCAATGCAGGAAAACTTTGAACAGCTGGTATCATTTTCCAATCAAACCTCAGTCATATCTAGGTGCCACTCAGTAAAAAAAAAAAGAGGATGTCAGATCAGATAAAGTACATATATTCTATTAAGCGGCGCTTCGTAGGGAGATGCTTATTGAAGTGGTTGGCTCTGCTCGTGGATTCCTGTTTTTTTTGACACAGGCCTGTTTGGTTGCAAATGTGAGCCAAGGCGCAGGGGAAAGAGCTGTCTGACGGCACCGGAGCAGCTGTACGCACTGTTTGCCCACACCGCAGAAGCATGGAAATGAAGCACGCCTGTGATAGGTCTGACAGGGCATATGGTGAATATTAATGTGTCAAAACATGGAAGGAAAAGAAAAGAGGATCAAGCAAATTTAGGAAAACGCCACTGACCCAGACTGGCTGGGAACACCTCCGATCACTTGACTTCGAGATCGTCCGTCCTTACTCACTCAGTGAGACTATTATCTATTTATCTGGACAGTGTCGTTCAGACCGATTTTATTAAAACAGACTGCGTTTACTTTATTTTGACAGGAATCTGCTTTTTCGCACGTTGCAAAGCTGTCCCCTTCTATTTAACGGCGAAAAATACCTTAAATGCTGCTTCAAATTGAATTGCTTGATGTTATTTCAGCATGTAATAGTAGTCCGCACTGCATATCTTCACACAGTACGAGATTTCTTGATATCACCAGCAGATTTGTGTTCTGTGGCTCAAATAGGATCGTTCAGAGTAAATCTTACACCGCTGTAAAGTTTAAGATCTCCAGATAGATATTTATAGCTTAGCAAAATAGAATATAATGGGAGGAAATTCCCACTCTGAAAGCATGCAGCTACTGCTTTCCAGAGAGGGAAAATAGAAGATGTAAATGATATGAAAGAGGCAAATTCAGATTTAAAAAAAAAAAACCTCACTGGTTTGTATATTTTGTGCTTTTCAGCAGGATTGTGGTGTGAGCTTTAGGCTTGTGTGTGTGTGTGTGTGTGTGTGTGTGTGTGTGTTCCTGCTTCAATGATATGCAGCCCTGCAGTAACCAACATGTCCCAGCGTTCTATCTGTCTGGAAACCACACAGCAGAGTTATTTATGGGGTTTGTCCAGTAGTCATTTTATAATATCATTACCATCAGACTCTGAAACTTACCATGAGCCAAGTTAAATATCTGTTTTATTTTAGGAGGAGATCTCCCCCCCCCCCCCCCCCCCCCCCCCTTCCCCTTTCCCCTCGCTCTATAGACAGCCGTCTTTACTCTAGGAAGTCGAACACTTTCATAAAGCGACACACGGATGTTCTGTTTTGTGTTTTAATGATATTTATGGAGGAATGTTTGCCTAGGGTTCCGATGTGTTTGTTTTTGTACTCGTATGACTGGAGATCTGTGCTTGTAAAACGGTTTACATGGTCGCACGCAAAAATTCCAGCATGCAGATTTGAGTCTGTGTCTAGGAAAGCATGCGTTTACATGTGTGTGTCTGTAACACACCGACATAACATAATTCATCCTCCTAATCCCAGTCTGTAATGCGTCAGTGCCACAGTACAAGCAAACATTTGGTCATACTTTTATATTTGAAGCTATATACATTTTAAAGGCCGTGTTCTGTAAATATAGATATATACGTACGGCATGCAGGCCTTCAATAAACCAGACTGGAAACAAGTTACAGGACAGCTTTGCTAAAAGAGAATAAAGAGCTGTTTTACTGCTCAGGACTGAATCACTTCAAGCGGTAAGCTGAGCAACCAAGCCACAAAATGTTATTTGAGTATTTTGTGTCATTTCAAATAAAAGGAAAAGTTCTCCAGCTGCTATCAGTTAGGTCGGCCTGTGGCTTTCTCAACAGAAAACAATTTTCATATTCTCGCAGATGTAAATATTGTGTCTGATACACAATATGTTACTACTTACCTGATGAAACATTCCAATACCGAGTGTTCATAGTTTGATTTATTTTCTTTTTACTGAGCGGATGACTTTTTAATCCTCTTTTTCTTGAACAGTCACAATGAAATAATTCAGCAGACTGCTTTTTAAAGCGTGTCCCTGTGAGCGGAGCCTTTCTCCATTGCTTTAAGTTTGTGTTTCTATTGCTGTACATTTACCTCAAATGTAAAAGTGCTGCAGCTAAACAAGCTGAGCTGGGCCCTTGACACACATGGTATTGAGTTCAACCCTCATTAAGGTTGCTCCCCCTCTGCTGGGCAGTCACAGTACTACTGCCCTGCCCCCCCCCCCCCCCCCCCCCCCCCCCCCTCATGAGAACCGTTCTGCTAATTGCGACACTAAAACTAATCCTGTCTCCAGTGTGCAAGAGCCAGTACTGGCTCACTTCCTCAACAGAAGTGAATTTCTAAGCTAATTATGTAGTTTTTTTTGATACTTGTTTTAACAACTACAGCACTCAATTAAAACATTAGATTTTTAGTGCCTGTGATGCATTTACAACATGTCTAATCTGGAGAATAATTGCATCATTGCGTTCTCATGAGTTAAGCCACTTTTCAATCCAAGGACCCGACTAGACGTTTGCTCAGCGCGCACTGCACGCATTTTATGACAGAAAGGCCTATTAAGTGATCAAGTTTTATGTTATAGGAGATCCTATGTCAAATATGAAGCTAGGAGCAACCAGTAATCATTCATTATATCCCTACAGTACCTTTTACCATTATAGAGCAGGAGATTGGGTTTGTTCTCGTCATTAGTAGCCTTCCCTCTAAGTCTGCTGCAGACTGCAGAGACGTATGAAACCTCATGCATCCTCTCTGGCTCGACCTCTGCCAAGACGCCACTACTTCCCTCTTACACTAAGCTCTGGCAGTGGCCCGAGTCCACCTGTCACCAGTCCAGCATTGCAGACATGCGCTCTTATATATCTGAGCACTTATACTCAATATGCACGTTTAGCCCCGCTGGCATGTAGTCCGAGCCAAAACACACACTCACGTATAAAATATAGACCAAAAAAAAAAAAAAAACCCTGTACTCAGAAAAAAGGGCCTGAGGTCACCCGGGTACCATTGACAGCCCTTTTAACCCCATCCCTGCTCCCACGTGCTTAGTGCTGTGATTTATAGGCCTGGAGTGGCTCATGCAGGGCAGCTTGTGTCTGCAGCTCCAGAGGAACCAGACAAGAATAAGACCTCCATTCAGTAGTGGGAAATGCATCGGCTATTTAGTAGGTCAGGCCGAGACACCTGCAGTAAAGGAAGAGACAAAATGCGTAAAGCATCTTTAAGTGGCTGATGTTGAGTTCACCTCTTGAATGGAATTTGATCCCTCACGCTGCTTCAATTCTTCTAAATCCATTTTTTTATTGTGTCATTCCATCAGACAACTATCTTTGATCATTACTAGATGAGCTGCCATTAAACTTGTGAGTAATGAGTATTATCGTCATAAATAGCATGCTGCAAATTCCATAGCGGTGTTCCTATGAATTGTCTTAATGGGATGTGTTATTGTAGAGGTGACTGTAGTAGCATAAGTATTGCTATTTAGGGATATATTTTGCAATACACCCTGTCATTAGCTATTCATTTTCTGTCACTTCTTCTACTTTAGTATTTTGCATTTATCCACACGTTCAGACTTTCTTATCTCAATAACTATTGGATAGATTTCCATGACATTTTGTGCAGACATTCATAGTCCCCAGAGTAGATTTAGGTGACCCCCTAACTTTTCCTCTTGCACCACTATGAGGCTGTGGTTCAAAGTGAAATATCTTGACAACTATCGATGCAGTCTTCAAAATTTGATACGAATATTCAAGGTCCTCAGAGGATAAATTCTAATGACTTTGGTGATATTCTGACTTTTCGTCTAGTGCCACTAGCAAGTCAACTTTTTCACTTTTTTATGGAAATAGCTTGTCATTCATGATTTCCTGAGGATGAGCCCTTAAGACTTTGGTGATCCACTGTCTTTTACTTTAGAATCACCATATGAGGTTGGTGTTTTTGGCTCAGAGTGAAATGTCTCGACAACTCTTGGATAATTTGCTCTAAAATTTGTTACAAATGTGGACAGTTGTGTAACCCTCAGCTGATATGCTCAGTGCTGATTAGCAAATGTTAGCATGCCAACAGGTTAAGCTAAAGCTGCGTTCCAAATCGCATACTTTTTCTTTTTACTTTTAGTTCAAAAGTTGCATGCAGTATGCATTCAATTGCGACACACTACTTTTTCATAACATAGTAACTTGAACTTTGACCCCCTTGCTCATCTGCGTAAAGGATTGTGGGTCAGAATAGCCAGAAAAACCTACCAAAACATTCATCAACATAGTGGTTGAATTGGTTCCACTTTGAGCATCTGTCTGCCCCATCATGCTCAGAGAGTGAAAGATCTTTCACCATAAAAGATTGTCAGATGTTGTCAATGTTTTAAAGAATGTCGACAATACTTCAAGACCAAAGCCAACAAAAATGAAAGCACATGATCTGTTTTCTGTTCTCCCAGCTATCACTCCGAAACATAGCTTCTTTTTTTTTTTTTTCTCGGTTGTTTTTACAAGGTATGAACCTCGCCTGCCGAGTCCTTTGAAGAGTGAGAATGGAGGAGACAAAGGAAGCCGTAGATCCACTGCTGTTAATAGGCAAATGGTTCACATTTAGGCTATAGCGCCGTGATATGGAGAACACATGTGGCCGTTATCCTGCTGTTGTCGGAGCGCTGCTTTGCCAGTGAGATATGATCAAACACCACTTCAGACATAGGTCTACACTGATGATCTGGCCCCTCCAACAGCTGCATGAAACAGATTACTGCCCCAGCCTTCTACATAGTGACGGGCTATTTTCTACTCATATGGGTAGCTGATAGCAGGACGTGTTACATTCTTATGTTCGCTTGAAATAATCCACTTAGGGCGGTCCTGACGGCTCAAATTGTTTGCAAAAGTGTGCAGCTAATAAAGGCTTCTGAAGCTGGGAACGGTAGAGGCGGCCTTGAATCCACTGGATGAGTACTCTAACTGTGGCACATTCAAACCACTGCAGGGAAGGGATAATATTTGATTGTTTACTTGCCAGGAGATTTTGGACTGGACATTTCAGTGTCGCATATCAAAGCCATGTAGCAGGCCTAGAGTTACAGCAGCTAACTGTTGCTTTTGCGTGTCACGAGCTTCTGTTTTATCTGACTACCGATTTATTATTTTTCCCCATCCCATCTCATGATCAAAACCATTGGATGTCAGCAAAGTTTGTTATGCATGATACAGACTAAATATGGTGATATAAAAACACCATTGCTGCCTGCCTGGAAGGTATTTGAACCATCTCAAAGCACCAACCCGAAGACTGGTATTTTAAGTGCCGTAATGCTGTCAACATCCATCCACAGCTGGGACATTATGTGGATTTATGACTTGTGAGGGGAATCTGAAAAAGGACAACATGTATTTGGACACTAAATTTAGGAGAAAACACTAAGATAAAGTCCGATTCAGGATTTGCCCACACATGCAATTTAAAATCTTTGGGTTTATCTTTTTTTAGTGAACATAGTGTGGCAGTAAAACAAAAAAAATCTGTTTTCTGCTTCAGGGACTTGACTTTAAATCAACGATCAGATTCCCCCCCCGCCCTCAAAAAACTTGTTGACTTAGTAGTGTTGTAGCTACTGTTTCTAATTGCTGGGGTGCAGGTCTAACATGATATGTGTGTATATAACTACTGTCAAAAGATAATCTGCTTTTTTAAATGCTAATTCATCCTTAGTTACAGGGTTCTAGCGCTAATAGTGTTCGTTTTCATCTTCGGGGCAATGTCTTGGCGCTGTTGTCTGTTAGCAAGTTGTTTCTTTCCATCAGTGTTTACTGACACAAAGCCAAACACTTACCAGGATGTGGTATAGACAAAAAGGCCCCAGCAGGAGTGGTATTACGGGGGGGAAACAACAGAGGGAGAGGGAGGGTGGGGGAGTGGGGGAGGCTTGTATCCTCCTCCCTTTTCCAAATGCTTACTGTTTAATGTTGTCCTCCTCTCTTCCCATTTGTCTCCCTTTTTCATTCATTCATGTTTCATTCATGTTTGGCAAAAGGTAGGCGACCAGACGGCCACTGTGCTCACTCTGTGCGCCATGATGGACTTTAATTTGATGCAGGAGACGTGCCAACTGGCCATCCGGGACGTAGGTGGCCTTGAAGTCCTCATTAACTTGCTGGATACAGATGAAGTCAAATGCAAAGTAAGTAGCTGTGCCAAAGCTGGACCTGGATGGCCTGCGGGCATGAACAGAGGCGTGTGTGTTTTAGTTACAGAAACGCTAGTGCTGTGTCGAGAGGATGCCTTTAAAGACACAGGGTAGCAATTATTCTCCAGCGCGCCAAATGACTTGTGGGCGCTTTTTAAACCTGCTTTTATTGTGGCTTTTCGCCCTGTCTATTTTTAGTAGTAATGTGGGTGAATGTTTGGCTACTAGATATCGCTGTATGTACCCTTCGCACAGATGGAGGCCTCATGTTGGCATAGACACAACAGTTTCTTCTCCATAAATCATTTTTTCAAATATCTTACTGAGTGTTAAAGTTTATTGTGTGTGTGTGTGTGTGTGTTTTTTTTTTAGATTGGATCTTTGAAAATCCTGAGGAAGATAAGTCACAACGTGCAAATCCGTCGAACCATTGTCGACATGGGAGGCCTGCAGAGAATTGTGAAGATCCTGGACTCGCCAGTCAAGGACCTCAGGGCCTTAGCTGCTGAGACCATTGCTAACGTGGCCAGGTTCCGCAGAGCAAGGAGAACCGTCAGGCGCTATGACGGTATCAAAAAACTGGTGAGCATAAGCAAAGGCCATCATAAACTAAGGTTATTCTATAAAAATGTACTCAAAAGTCTCTGTAATCCTAAAATGAAGAGCTGCAGGAGAGAAAACTGCAGACCAGAACCTGATCTTTCTGTATTGATGTTATAAAAACGTTGTGTCCTACGATTGCAGATTTTCCGTTACAACACTTCTGAAAACTTTTTGTGCTAAACCACAAACACGTTGGAACCTTTGGGAAAACAGGATGCTGCCTTATTTCGATTTGATCCACATATTACCATTGCTTATTTATTCAAAGTGTAAAACACATATCCAGATTGCTGAACTACATTTTTGGTGCACAGCAATTTAAATTCATTCCCTTTTCACACTGTACGCAACTTTCCAGATAGTGGCCCATCCGTCCTTTTTCACCCGGTCTTTGAACAGAGCAGAGTGGGTGCCGTGGTAAAACAGATAGAATGTCCCCTACATCCTCTGACCTGCATCCATGTTTGTTGACAGAGAGATCTGTGATTAAAGCCTCCATGCCTTGTATATTTTCCTCGGCCCCAAATCGGATGTTCTCATGTGCAAGTCACTCACGGAGGCAGATTAATTTCACGCTATGAGACCACCTTTGAACTGCACTGTGTGTAATAGCTTTGCCTGCTCTGTCTCACTGGCCAGGAACTATGGATTAGAACCCTGAATGATGGCCATAAACCGTCACACTGGGCTTTTCAGGCTTAACATCAACATCTATCCTGACAGTTTTCCATTCCTAGCATCCCTGGCTGTTTCATCCTCGCAGACTCAGTGGTAATAGAATTTTAATTACACCCTTAATCACGGCCAACAACTTGCGATTCTCATCTGGAGCCCTCCATTATTACTCCAATCGACTTTTCAGAGTCCTTGAATTGATGTCAAGTTCACTGAGTTTGTGTAACTGCTTGTATGGAAGAGTATTTTTTTTGCTAAAACATGTGCGGTCTGTCTGCTTGTTTGCACATGTTTTTATCCACCCATCCACATGTTAGTCTTTGTCTCTCTCTCTTCTCAGGTAAAGCTGCTGGACTGTGTCCCCAACTTAGCCAGCCTGACTGCAAACCAGGAGAAGGACGTGGAAGTGGCTCGCTTTGGGGTTCTGGCGCTGTGGAGCTGCAGCAAGAGCACCAAGAACAAGGAGGCCATCCGTAAGGCCGGGGGCGTCTTTCTGCTGGGACGCCTGCTCAAGTCCCGACATGAGGACATGCTTATTCCTGTGGTGGGCACCCTGCAGGAGTGTGCCTCTGAGGTGAGAGGGGGCACATACTCTATGTTGTTGAATGTGGAACAAGTTGTCAAGTCTGATACAAGACAGCCTTATCCTTAAAACTATCATAAAGCCATTGCAGCAGGGTGAGCAGAATCCCAACAATGGTGCATATAAAAGAGATGTAATATGTTTATTATTAAAGATAATATATAAAATTATGAAATATTTAAGGGTGGGAGAAGTATGATACTTGCCATATGAAACCAATTAGGAGAACATTGGAATCATAAAAAACAGCACCGGTACATATGTGACATGAGATTAGTCCATGTTGTTCATGTGGTCTGCTAATTGTCACTATAGGAAAGCTTCAGGGTTGCCATTCAGACTGAGGGCATGATCAAGGACTTGGTCCAAAACCTAAGGAGTGACAACGATGAGTTACAAATGCATTGTGCCAGCGCAATCTTCAAGGTAATTGTTTTCCACACTTCTGTGCTTGTAGACAATTTTTTCATCGACCTAAAGTCTATAACAGAAATTAGAGAAAATTACGGAAACCCCCGAAAAATGAATGTGTGTGTGATCCATTTTCTGGTGATCCTTGTGAAAAGGTTTTGTCTGGACAATCTTTCTAAGTTTCTTAAAAGACATTTCATCTCTGTGAAACAGGCGATAAAGAAAGCAGTCGCGATGATCATTTTTCTAATGATAATAATCAGAGACTGCTTTTAGTGCCTTTTAGAACACGGGGTAGTGTTGCACTTCAGCCTCTATTTCCTGTTTCACGGAGAAAAAAAATAAAAAAAGGAATGATTATCCTGTCAAAACCGTTTTTTCCCGTTCTTAAGTCTTAAACACAGGAGGGAAAGCAATTTAGATTACACTTAGAAAATGGATCACCAGAAATGTTGTTCTCTCACTTTCCATTGAAGGGCTTCCGTAGAAAAGGAGAAAGGAGAAAGGAAAATCATCTTTCATACACTATGTCTCTAGATGACTTAATGTAGATCCTGACCCTCTCTTTTGCCTTGCAGTGTGCAGAGGACAAACTAACTCGTGACCTGGTGCGCAAGTACTCAGGTCTGCAGCCGCTGGTTTCGCTGTTGAGCAAGGCGGACAACAAGCAGCTCCTGGCCGCCGCCACCGGAGCCATCTGGAAGTGTTCCATCAGTATGGAGAACATGGCTAAGTATGCCGGGACTCAGGGTCTCAACTTATTACATCTTATTAACACATACACACACACACATATTAACGCCCACACTTAACATACCAGAGATACAGAAAACGTACTGTTGCCATATCTTTTGGGATGTGTTTGTAATTAGTTAATACAGATTAGTGTGCCCGAGATAAATCAATCATTATCCACAGGATCAACAGTCTAATGAGCCCCAGTGTAAAAGGGGGTTAATAGCAATGAGGCATTTTAGGCCAAGTCCTGTGCAAAGCTCTCGATCGTGACGGAACCATATCCCGCCAGATCCTCCATGTGTTGCAGGTAAGTCTCTGCCCGATTATCCATTGCCTTAGTGAACTGCAGGTGCGAGAGGCCAGCAGTAACAATGGATGGATGCGGGGGGAGTCGACATACATTTGCAGGAAATTGAGGGTCACAGAGATGAACATGTCCCTCAGGGTCCTGGAGAGATCCATTCACTGAGTGTCCAAAGTAGTCTGACAATTGACTTCCTCATGGACACCCAGGGCTGTATACGGGCTTCCCTGTAACCCCACCAGGTCCTCCAATCCTGATCTCGACCACATCATCAGGACATTGGGGTCCTTTGCCTCTGTGTTGCAGCCAAGGTGCAAAGTGCCTACGTCCTTCCCAAGAAACGTTTTCTAACCATAACGAAGTTTGGAAATGGGGATGGTACCAATCGAACTTGTGGAAAATATGTTTCCTGAGATGATGTGGTTAACAGCAGTCTTGCAGTATGTGAAAACAGAACACCAATAAAGGGTTCCGCCGACTTGCGTGCATTATGGTCGTTATGCCATCAGCACATATGTTACTTTTATGGGGGGGCTCTTATTCGTTCACGGCTGGCTGTGTCGCTTTTTCCACTCTCATTGTATGCTGCTGTCATATCTGCCTTTTCTTTACCATTGTTTCTGGTCAGAGTGATTACTTGCGTGAAATGTAAAGTTTTTGAACGGATTCTTTTTGCTTTGATCTTTTATGCGAGTCGAATTCAGTCTTTTCCCCCGTTAGCGAAGGCTCAAGTCAACGCGCTGATTTTATAGACTTCGGTGATGCGTTAGTCGGGGCCTGTTAGCATCGAACCAAACACAGGCATGTCGAAATAATCAGCCCTGAGATGGGGATTTTCTAATGTCAGAAGACGCAGGCTGACGGAGCCTTTAATCATTTGTCATGTAAAGCAGAGGTTTATTTAAGTGTCATTTGGCTTGGTTCATTCGGCAGTGACACCTCTGGAATGTCTTTTGACTTGTACTTTAGTGTCAGATGATTTTTAAGTCAGTCATTTTCCCTCTAAAATAAATAATGCCGGGGGACCGTGCCCTGGCAGCCCCATACATTTCCACTAGTGCTCCTTGAGAGAATGATTTAGGTGTATTTATTTTCTTATTTAGTGTGAGGCCAGGGGACATAATATATAACCCACATGCAGTAATTTAACACCTTGGTAACATGTGAATCAATTCAAAACCTATTCTCCCCGTTGTAGCCAAGAAACTGATAATACATTGTCTTTGAATCATTTTTGAGTACTTTCGCTGAGGTGAGATTATGTGAAAATGATTTTCTTCTGACTCACAAACGCCGCTTAGTTCAAAATGTGATGGAATCCTAAAAATACAAGAAGGAGCAGTAGCACTCAGGAGGATCTGTCTTCACTTCATATATCGTAACTGACAGAATGATATCCTACATTTAAAGTCTAAGTTAAGTCCTCCCAACTGGAACTGAGAGTCTGCTGCCACATCGAGTTAAGAGAGGATTCCTTTACAGGAGCAGAAGCATGACAATAACATTCCTTTAAGGCAAGATGGATCCGACCAGATCACTGTCTATTTAACTCACGTCATCAGAGAAAATCATGAGGGGAATTTAATTTATTTAAAGGTATAATATGTCACTTTTCAGCATTAGAATATCTAAAAAACCACAAGACCAGTTGTATGTATTTTATTGTGTACTCACATTATCCCGAATGTGTTCAACAATATTCAAACCCAGAGAAAGGTGTTATTTTAATAAAGGTAATGGTACGTTTCATTTGGCCTCCTGTCAATAGCGTCATATCCCCTTTGCACATGCGTGGTTGTCCTCCAGAAGCTGTCATTAATTGATTTTTAATTGAACATTTTGACCATTTATTTTTTCGATCTTGCTTGTTTTAAACTATACATTTTAACCGGATGAAGGATTTTAGTCATCAAACATCTGGATCTTAAGTTATCAGAGAAACAAGCTGAGCCGGGGCGACCTTTGTCCGTCAAACAGCATCTAAAAAATGCTGAATTTTAACGTGAAACTGTTTTATTCAGTGTTTTTATCAGGTTTTAATCACCTGCGCCGTTGTTTTGGAGAGAAGGAGGGCCCTGTGGATAATTTAGCTCCCGTTAAAAAGCTCCTAAACGATGAACACAGAGGGAATCCTGACCGGGAGACGCTGACAATGGCGGTGAAGACAACAACTCCCATGATCCCTCGCTACCCCAAAGACATATTGTGCGTTTACATTATTATCTTTAAATGATTAAAGCCAATGGCATGTCTTTTACTCTGAAGACGGTACACAAATCAAGCTTTGTAATATTTATTTAACATCAAATATTCTTAAAAAAACAACAGAATTGGCACAGATAGGGAACCCTATTGACTGCAGCTTGGCGTGGAGATAAAAGTGAACTACACTGTCATGATTAATGTGGCAGTTTAAAACACTTGCTGCCAGTACAGGCTCTCTGCCATATGTAATGACTTGTCACACTGTTGCTATGTAAAATACTTCTATTACTACTGATAATAATAATAACAGAAATAATTATGATGATGCCATTAGTCACATGTAAACCACATTTAGTGACACTTCATTTACAAACACTACAAAACAGTGTGTGTGTGTGTGTGTGTGTGTGTGTGTGTGTGTGTGTGTGTGTGTGTGTGTGTGTGTGTGTGTGTGTGTGTGTGTGTGTGTGTGTGTGTGTGTGTGTGTGTGTGTGTGTGTGTGTGTGTGTGTGTGTGTGTGTGTGTGTGTGTGTGAGAGTTATGTTTCATGTTTCATTTCGGTTTTTTTGGGACGATGTGGGCAGTCGAGTGTGAGTGAAGGTGGCCACCTCCTCCGGAGGAAACCGGCATGATGCACGGCGAATGTTTTTAATGCACACTTGAATGTGTAAGTGGATCTGTTTTTTTCGTACTCTCTCAGGCTTATTTAAATCACTTAGAATGTCGAGGTCAGGCAAAAGCTCGGGATGAAGTGACCGAGTCATTACTGTCAAAAAGGAAAGGCGGCTAATGGTAACAGGGTTTCGGGGGCCATGCGCTCATTTCAGAATCAATCATAAGCTGAGCGCTGCGCTGAAATGAAAATCATTTCGGAATATATTTTGCTACAGCGACAGCGAGAGGGAGAGGAGTGGAATTTTTTCTTTCTTTCATTAAGTACACAGTCAAATGAAACAGAGCTCGTGGCCCGTTGCAAACAACATCATTTTTTCTTTCATGTCGCTGATGATTTGCGTGGTCTGGACAGTATAGAGGTCCGGGGACCTCCACTCGAGACAAGTAGCAGCATGTGTTAACCATTTTCCTGATTAATGATGCATCAAAATGAGAGGTGATTGATGCCCCGAAATATAATTACATTTATAACTAAAGTGTGTTTGTTTAAAGACCACATAAGCGAGTGTTTTTTTTTATAGAATATAACAGAGAGGTCTTTACCTGCCAAGCTTATGTGTGCCATGAAAATGCCTTTGCAAAAGTCCTGCTTGGAAACCCTGAAACATTATTTTGAGCAGATTTATGGACACATTGATACGCTGTCCCTCGAGCCCGTATACCGAGGTGCTATGGTCACACAAAAATGCTGTAAAAGAGTGAGGGAAGAACTTCGCAATGGAAAGTCACGACTGCCAAGTCTCAAGCTGAATTTGCCATCGCAGTAATGTTTGGGGTGAAGATTGCGAGCTTCGCTTCCAATTCCTGACTACCCCACCATCTTACCTCTGCTCCAGACCTATGATGAGCCAGAATTACCCTTCCAAATGATACTTCTCCCTACCTCACAAAAGTTCTGTGCTCAGCCTAAGTTTCCTTTCAAATGAAATGGATCAATCTGTCCGTTCAATTTCAGGTTGAACGAGCAGCTATCTCTCTCTTCATTGTCATCGCTGGGTCTCTAAAATGTGTTACTTTCACTTGGGCCTTCCTCAAAGCCCTAGTTAGTACAAAAGGCAGCATTTTGGCTTTCTGCACTTAGTCGAGTGTGACTAGCATTGAAGAATGGGAGAAGGAAAAGGCAGACAATCAATCAACAAATCTGCTGCACAGAAGCCCCACTGTGGTTGCTTCGTCCTCCGACAGGCCTTAGCGAGCTGTGTGGAGCTCAGTGTTTGCAGTAGAAGCCGCTTCAGGCAGCCTTGTGTGATGTTACTCTTGCCATCACGTAATTACTCCGGCTGGGATTGGTTTTCACATAAAAAAATCCTCACGACTTACCGTTCATCTATCAAAAGTTTTGACTGCGATAACAAGATAATTCTACTGTAGTCAACTGCGGATGACACTTCGGTGATGGCATAGGAAACCCATTGTTTTCCTTTATGGTGAAACATCACTGAAGTTAACGTTGGCAGCTCCTCTTTTCATTAGCAGTGTTTTCACTCGCTAGAATAGGCTGTGTGTCGGTGGACACTCACCAAAAACCAAATGACCGTGGCCATCTACAATAGCTCACGGCCCGTGCTGCCAGCAACCGTAGCTGTGAATAAAAACAGTCGTAGACCTTAACTGTACATCAGAGGTTTGTTGAGGTTTTTTTGCAACCGCATTATATCCCTTTTAAATGTTTACTGTAGTTTACCACTCTATAGCACTGGCAAACAAGGAAAAATCACAATAAAAGAGGGAGGGAGAGTTTCCAAGCCGCAGCAAAGCTTTGGTTATGCAAAGTACGTACAGGGGACAACTGTGAGCAGCCGTGGGAAAAGTGCCGGTCACAGTGAGAGCTCTATGCCCATGTGGCTGAGGGCACTGAAGCTGCTACAGCTAATAGCATCTTTAGTCACACTGGTGGTGTGGCTCTAGGGATGGCTATATTGGCGGTCTGTTGGTCTGTCCACCACTTCGAGTCTAGACTGAAATAACTCAACAATTATTGGATGGATTGCCAGAGAAGTTTCACTGACATTCGTGGTCGCCAGAGGATGAATCTTAATGACTTTGATGATGCCCTGACTGTTCATCTGGCACCACGTTCAAAGTTTCACTAAATTTGAAACAGGCATTCATGGTGCCCAGTGGATATATCCGAACCTTTTCACATACGTAGCGTCACCATGACGTTGACATTTGTTGTGTTGAGTAGAATGTCCTCACAACTTGTTGGTTGGATTGACATGAAATTTGGTACATGCACTCATTTCCCCCCTCAGAATGAATTGTGTTAACCTTTAACCTTTTCTTTCGCTCCATCATGAGGTCAACTTTTCAATTTGTCACCAAACACCAGGAAAGACATCAGCCTCAGCTGTACTTTGTGTTGTGTTTGCTAATTAGCAAATGCTAGCACGCTAACACACTGAACTAAATTGGTGAACCTAATCACTATTATACCTGCTTGACAGCCGCATGTTAGCATTGTCACTGTTAGCATGCTGATGTTAGCATTTAGCTCAAAGCACCGCTGGGCCTGCAGCACAGCTGTAGACTCTTCTTTCTTGTTCCATCAGTTGATGTAAGAAATAAAACCAAACAACGTGAAGCGATTAGTCAATATCACGCCTGCACCTCTTCTCCACAGGTTTCAGGAGTACAAAGCCCTGGAGACCCTGGTTGGCCTCCTGACTGATCAGCCCGAAGAAGTTCTGGTAAATGTAGTCGGAGCCGTGGGAGAATTTGCCCAGATACCTGCCAACAAGGCCACCATCCGCAAGTGTGGAGGCATCAAGTCGCTAGTTAACCTGCTGATTGGAAGAAACCAGGCATGTTGATTTTTTTTCTCTTGCTGCATAAAGATTCATCTCATCTTCAACCCACACGTCTAATAGGGTTTATTGATCGAATGCATGTACTTTTTATTTGTGTCATTTTACCAGGCGCTGCTTGTGAATGTAACCAAGGCGGTGGGTGCCTGTGCTACTGATATGGACAACATGGCGTAAGTCTCCAACCAGCTAACGCGGCCTTTGACATTCAGAGTACAGTTTACACAAGGCAAACAGCCACATGTGAGGTGTCTCTTAAAACATCGTTAGTGGCTTGCGCACCGCCATTACTGAATCACCTCCAAAAACACATGTTCTTGTGTCATATGTTTTGATAAGGGAATGACACCAATTCCAGGATCTAAACACAGTATCATTAACCTGTCATGGGCTGATGCTTAAAGAAATCTATGTTCTTTTAAATTGTAATTATCCAGGTAATTTTCCCTTTCATCCTCGGCTTAATGACAGATTTTAAAAGCTTTGTTTATTGTACCTGCTGTGTTAAATATGGTTGTGGTGTAATTCCCAGTGCTTTACTATAGCTTTGTGGTCACTGTCAGGACTTGAGCTGGACAGACAGGCATACCTAACGCCCTACCCTGTCCAAGACTACATGGCTGGGAATAAAAAAACACAACACAGTGAACCACAGTCCAGAGCAGTCTTTGTTCTGTGTTCATTTAACCTCACCCTCGATATTGCAGAACATTGTGGAGCTTCCATCTGTGCCTCATTGCTTTTACAAGGCTGTTATGGACTACGAGATCCTTCTTAATTAGCACTGGACACAAACACAACTTAATGTCTGACTTTGCATTGTTACTTAGCTGTTAATGCTGCCGTGCGAGCCTATTACATTTGTTCAGAGGAAACACCCAAGGGGTTCAATAAAACAGCGAAGCATGTCAAAATAAAGCCACTGAACTTCACACAAGAGGCGAAGTGTTTCACGCCGGCTCGCCGCTTTCTCCGTGTTTTCTCACGTTATGTATATGACGGCCGGAGCGTGTCATTTTTCAGCCTTCACACTTGGCTGTAAACAGAAAGCTCTCATTTCAACGGCCGCTTGTGCGTTGTGTATGTTTTGTGGCGATGGCTTATTTTGAGACATGTATGTGTACAGTAGTTTGCTGAGCAATTAACATAACTCTGTTTCCGGCTCCAACCCTGTTTTTCCAGAACCCCAGTAATTAGATGGTATTTGGCGAGCCAACAAATATGATGATGATGTACACCACACAGTCAGCTACAACATTCTTGCCAGTTAACATGACTTCATTTTTTTCCTCTTATACCGCCTTCTGTTGATCAGCACAATCATTCCCTCGTCGTCATTCTGATGCAGGTCATCCATAACTACTGAAAGTCCCAAAAAAAGAGAAAGAAACGCTGATCGCTTTCAAGTTTTCCATGAAATACTCATGTGTTTGTTTTCATTCTTAACCAGTAGGCAGTGTGCGGTTAATGACATAGCGCTTCCCCCAAAGGATCCTGTGTAGCTACAAGAGTGAACACACGTTGTTTAATGCCTCCCGGGTTTGCGGCCTCCTCCTCTAATCCATCACTGTCAGCTGCAACTTCATTGCTAATCTGTTTCATACCTGCTTCATGGGAAGACGGAGCTGTTTTGGCGGATGATGTGACGCTTCACTTTTGTTTTCGGGACTGGATTTAGGAGGCCCTGTGGACTGGAATCTGATGTTATGATCCCTGTAGACTGATTTATGTGCGAAGGGAAGACAGATGGCGCAGGGGACGTCCCTGATGAGTATTCGCTCGTTGCCAGTCACGGAGATACTGTGATTAGGGAGTGTTTAAGTAATTATGACAGCATTCAATGTCGGCCTTGTTGGTGGAAGCACACATGGGGAACACGTTACATGTTATTTATACCAGACAACGGGTGCACTGTGGCGTAATTCTTTGGGTTCCCAGACCCTGACTGCACTTTTGACTACAGTCATGTATGCGACATGAAATAAAGTTCATGCCTAATTAAACTTCACTCAGGGCCCAATGAAATATAGAGCGACCTGTCTCTGGCTCTGTTTGATTTGGAAAGAGGTCCTCTTTTTGGCTCTGGTTGAAAAACAAGCCACCGACATAAAGTGTAAGTTTGTCTCACTTTCTATTTATACATCTGTGTATGAAGCACTATCCTCTGGCCCTGGCAATGCTGAGCATTTCCACGGAGAGTGATTCGAGTGAGCAGACAGTGGGTGAGTTTCAGGTCTGGAGAGGAACTGAGAAGGACTGAAGGCAAGTTGTGATGAAAAACAAATGCTGAAATCCATCGACGCTTTTTGTCTTGCCGCTGGACCAGACGGGAAACAAACATGATCAAATGAGTTCCTCTTAAATCGTTCAAGCAGATAATTATGCTTTATCTGAATGAAATCATAATGTAGTTCTGTTTATTCTTTCCTTGTTCATCCCTCCCTCTATTTTACCTCATACTACTTTCTGTCCCTCTCTCCCTACAGGATCATCGACGAGCTTGATGGAGTCCGTCTGGTGTGGTCCTTATTGAAAAACCCCAGTGCAGATGTTCAGGCCAGTGCTGCATGGGCCCTTTGTCCATGCATCAAGAATGCAAAGGTACATTTGTCTTCTGCCTCCGTCCTGTGTCCTGTGCGAGCGAAGCACACCAAAGGCACATAGAATGCCCCTAAATCAAAGAGGTCTGCGGGGTTCGTGTCGTTTCAGGATGAAGGGTTATCCCACTCGCAAAACAGAAGCCTGCTTATATCACCATGCTTGTCTCCTAAGCTCTCCCTCCAACCTGCTGCTGCTGGGAGGTTAGCAGGGGCAGGGCTGTGTCAGAGGGGGCTTACATGAACCCCGGGCTAATACGAAGCAGAGAAGCCGCCTTGGCACACTGACATTGGCCAATCGGGAAGCAGGGCAGGGAGAAAGACTTGAGTAATATCCTGTGCCGTGGCTTCTGATTTCCTCGCTGAAAAACTTCCCTCAACATGCTACTAGTTACAGAGACACAATCTACACACAGAGCACAGGGTACCAGATAGTTTCTGTGAACCCACTTCCCTAATGAAAACACTGCTCCAATGCTTTGCAGAGAAACGCACAACATGGTCATGAATACCACTTACAGAGTTTTGGAAATGCGTAGAATACAATTAAACGTTTGGAGGTCCATCAACAGGAAGCATTTTCTTTAAAGAAAACCTCACCACTGCCTGTTTGTAAGTCTTAGTGAGTACTATTTCATAATGTAAAATCATATAAGTCTTTTGTGTCTCCAGTGGGAGCTGGCCCACTCCTCATCTAAATTATCTAACACACCCAGACTAGAGATGTTCCGATACGGATTCGGATACCCGAACTTGTGTATCGTCAGTTACCAATTACCGATCGTACGGATCAGCTCTAACGTCATCCAAATCCACATGTACGCGTAAATCATCCACCCACCACCCCCCAGACTGAATTCTTTTCTCTGAATTAGAGACCTGCATGGACGTTTCACTCCCCCTCTACTAGTTCCTAGTAGTACTAGTACTAGTTCCTCTACTAGTTCCTAGTAGTTATGTATTGTATTGACGTATCACTGTTTTCTTTAATGATTTACCTAAATGTTTAGAGAGGCTGCTCTCAGTGATTGTAACGTTGCCAACTGCGCGCAGTTTTAGCACTGCAGCAAGATACATTTTACCTTCACCCAATGCTGAATAGAGCTTGAATGCATATTAATGTAGCCAAGCAGGACTGGGCTGCCCACCGACTGCTACGAGCTAATGTTAGCTAGCTCTCCTCCTGACGATTTCAACGCAGATTTGTTGTTGACGATGCAGCATTATCAGGGAAACAACAGGCTGCACGACAGTGTTTAACCACAGATGTGTAGTACTAATATGCATATGTGCATTACTGATTGGGCAGGATGTTCAGATCAGGTCGTGAGTGACGCGTGTTGTTGTTCCTGTGCAGCGTAAAGGAGCTGAATATGATAAAGTGATATCAGATCAGTGAATAGAATCGTGAACTCGCCGATATTGAAATCGAAACAACATTATCTCAGACTTTACTGTCAGTGGTCAGGTTGCATTGTGGGTAATGTAGGTGCCAGGATAAGTAGGAATAGGCTAGACGATATCTTGTTATAAGAGTGCAATGCTAAATCGGTGTAGTACTGTTTTAAAACATAAAAAACTCCTTTATGCCGTTGTCACAAGCCTTCAGCATCATCTTACTCAGCAGTGTTGTCAGTCAACTCTCATTCCAGTTCCACATTAACAGGTCTTTGATCCGCTGTGCGCTTGTATCATTTCCAACGACAAACGTAATGTTGTTCTATTAGATTATCGCTGTGATTAAGGTAAACAGCTTGTCAGTGGAACAATCTGGTTAAGTTTAAACAGACATATTGGGCCCAGACAGGTGTCTTTGGGGGTGAAGCTCTCTCTCTCTCTTTTTTTTTTTTTTTTCTGGCTGGAATTTCTCTGGCCCAGAAGTGTAGCGAAAATGATGCATGGCAACCATATGGAGCGAGAAGGGGGCGGGGGACGACTGCGGACCCTCCATTGAGCGCAAACAAAGTTTGACAATGTTTGTCTGGACGTCAGTGTGCCAATTTTGAGGGAAATTCATGAACATGCTTTTTGGGTGATTTTCCTGGGACAGGGGCAATGACAAGAGCTAAATAGTGCTCTCGGCCCGTGGAGTTGAGGAACCTGATACAGCTGCTTCGGCGCAGTCGTTATTTAGATAAAAACCCCATGTGGTTCGTGTTAGCAGTTCCATCGTGGATTTATGAGAGAGACGTGGTATCAATGCATCTGCTGGATGCTCCATACAGTGCTGCTGCTCTGTGCCCACAGGTCCACAACTTAAACTCATTTAGTACCATACAAGTACCGTACAGACTTAGTAGTGAATCATTCAATTATCTCTTTTCTCCAATCAGGGAAGTACAACCCTCCCAGTCGCACGTAATGGGGTGTATCATTAATTTGCCCGGACACGGAGTCGCATTTAGATGCTTGATTTATTTTTCCTTTTACATTATAGCCATGGACGTTATAGAAGTCTGATTGCTCCGGAGAAGGAGGTCAGGGTCAGTTCCCAACTTTGGCATGCCTCCTCTCAGCTTGAGATCACGCACAGCAGATAATGTGTTTTCTATTTCATTTCATCCCGGGTAAAGAGGAGGGGAGAGGGAGAGGATAGCGAGGAAGGCCTTTCCGTGTGCAGCCTCATAATGTTGCGGTTTTCAGATCTGGGGGCCCGTCCAGGCCATGAAAGAGATTCTGGCTAGTCTATCGCAGCTGGTGGCTTGAGAGAGCTTCCTCTGTCGCAGGGACTCCCGGGCCAGCCGACATCAGTATTCCTGAGGAAGGGCTTCCTGTGTGTCAGGGGGGTCAGCTCCTGGCCCCGGCACCCCCCCCCCCCTTTGACAAATTTCCTGTTCTATTTTCAAAGCGCTGAACATTACAGACTTGGGTCACCTTGATGTGTTCTCCCGTGGCTGGCGATGCGTTGGAGTCGTGACTTTAAAACAGTGGCCTGATGTGCCAAGCCGGCGTCTCCGCCGGCTCTTCCGCTGTGGTTCCCCCAGCGCTCCCTGCGAGCTCGTTGGTTTGGTGGGCATCGCCCCGCAAGTGGCTGAGAGGCCTGTGGTGCCAGCTGGTGCCATGAACTCAAACCATGAAGCCTCGAGTCTACACTGTGTTTCAGTCCGAGGCAAACATTTTAAACGTCACCCCTAAGCTCTAAATTCTATGTTGCCGACTTCATTATGACAAGTTAGGCTGACAGGAGGAGAGAGGTTGACAGAGATGTCAAACTTATTGCTTTGTCCGCCCCAGATCCACAACACAGCTCTGGTGTAGGAGACAGTGTTGTTATTTCTGAAAGCATCTGTTTTACACAGATGAAGATAGTTCTGCTGGTCGCTTTCCACTGATGGGACTTTGATTGTTGCCTGATGGAAATACTTTGTTTGTACTTATTTAGTGTCCTTTGTTTTGTCTGCCTTGCTTAAAGATGCCTGCGGGGCATCTCCTTCTTTCCTCAGTCATTACGCAACCTCCCCTCTTCTTCATCCTCCTCGTTCATTTTGACAGAGCACCGGCTAGTAACAGACTCTTTGATTGTAGGATGCAGGGGAAATGGTGCGCTCCCTCATCGGTGGGTTGGGACTGATTGTTCATTTGCTGAAGTCAACAAACAACGAGGTGCTGGCAAGCATTTGCGCCGCCATCGCCAACATAGCCAGAGACGAGGGGAATCTGGCGATCCTCACTGATCTCGGGGTTGTCCAGCTGCTGGCCAAGTTGATGATCACGGTAAGAACACTTCACTGCTGGAGAGAAACAACAAGGCTTTACTATTAAAAAACACTGTGGTTACTGTCCATATACAAATGACTGTCTTTACAATGGATTTTAGTTGGCCTTTTCCTCCTCAATGCTGCATAAACCCAGCTAATGAGAAGAACATAGAAGATTTTGCCAAGAGTCTCTTGCAGAGCTGCAGCGGAGCTTGTTATTCTCTGCATTGTAAAGACAGGCCGCTGGGGACCAATAGCTTCCTGTTCTCCTCTCCACAGACAGACGACAGGCTCCGTCACCACCTGGCTGAGGCCGTGGGCCACTGCTGCATGTGGGGCAGCAACAGGGCGTCCTTCGGTGATGCCGGGGCCGTGGCCCCCCTGGTGCATTACCTCAAGTCAAAGGACAAGGCGGTCATCAAGAGCACGACTGTGGCCCTGTACCAGCTGTCCTTGGACCCCAACAATATTATTACCATGTACGAGAGAGGGGTGGTCAAGGTAAGCTGGATTCATGGCGCCATACTTTTTTACAAAGTAGTTATTTATCTGCTTTATTTGGTGCTTTTGAGACTACATTTGGCATAATTACGGAAAATGCCCCTTTGGCCTCCCGCCCCACTTGTTTTAGACATGTGTGAAAAACACAGAGTAATAAACTTTGAAAAGCTGTGACTATTTTCAGAGCCTTTGACCGATGGAGCAGAAACAAAGTGGGTTTTTATTCGTCGGCGGAAACATGACTCCGCTTTCTAGCCGTCATGGGAATTCAGAAACGCAAACAGCTCAGTGTGTGCTCAGTGCCATTTCTCCGGTAGACCCTAGATGCCATTACAGCACAAGTCAAAGGGCTGTAGCTGGGGGTAACTGTTGCTAAGGTCGGTTCCTGGACATCAGGGCAGAATGCAGCGGCGATATGGTTCACGCCAAAGAGTCGGGTCAGAGCTGTTGAAGGCTAAAATAAACAATGCCCCCCCCCCAACACAAACCCCCGACCCTGTAAAGCTACATCCGCCAGCTCTCTTCATAGTTGCAGTTGTGTAGCGCTCCTCCAAAAAAGAAACAAGCATTGTTTTGTCTAACATTTGAGCCTGTCTGGCTGTTTCCATGCTCAGCTCCAGGGCCTGTTTATGTTCGTCTCTGACCGTGATGTGGAGATTACGCTGTAATTGATGTCTTGTCACAGATGATCATGTGCCCGTATTTCAGCATTTTGGGGTAAAAACACTGTTATCTCCCTCTGTAGTTTCACGTAGAAGGACTTTCACATGAGAAATCTTTTTGTGGCCGCAGCCAGTTTAAATCCTTTTCCCCCTCCTAAATAACAACTGCGACATAAATTATGAAGTGGTTATGCCACTGCAGCCAGATAGTTTTTTTCCCATGTTCAAACCTCTTTAGCCCGAGCGAACCCCAAATGGGGTTCTGGGGCTCAGAACCCCTCAAAACTCAAATGCGGAAAATAGCATGATTATTAGCCAGTAGCATGTATGTGGCTAATTTTTTTTTTTCGATGAAAGAGCAACGTGTGGACAACAACATCATATAAGTCACTTCTGCCACACTCCCAACACAGATATAGGGTACTCATATAAGCAGAAAAATATCGTGGCATAAACGCACCAAATCCTGGCCCGAAATCGGCGTTATGAGTACAGTAAATCAATGTTTGTACCCTCATGCTAACGGCTACCAAGTCATGCAATGCATTTATTAGCATTAGCACACGTGGCGGAACACGTAACTAACTTCTTTTTTACGATCCGTACGAACACTAAACCGTGGTGGGCGATCAAACGTACCTTCATGCTGAACTTCGCCGAAGAAAATCGTGGGTATGCGCCCAAGTTTTCTCAAAATATGGATAATAACGTCGCGGAATTTCCGTTCCAAAGCTGTAGTCATTGCTGCCAACTGCATACTGTTGACTTCCGACTTGTTTCCAGAATAAGAGCGGTCAAGGGGGCTTGGGCGAGTGGTCAGACTGCCGGCGACCGGAAATTTCCGCCGGGGTACACGCCTCACTTCTGGCAACTTTATTGTACGAAATCTTTTGACGATCACCACCGAATTTGGCATGAGTCTTCCTAAGCCTGTGACGCGTCTAAGGAGGGGTTGTTTTTGGAAATCGACCGAGGATAGGCTGAGATCCAGCCACACACACACACATGAAGTGAGAAAATCCTACAGATGACAGCCAAAACTGGCTCTGATGATGTTATGAATATGAATATGATTCCTATTATCTGTATTTGGATGTATTGAATCATATGAGTGATAAAGAAAGTGAAATATATAGTTATATAGTGTATAAAAGTACAATGTAAGAGCAGCAACAGCTGGTTCGAAAATGATGACCTCGCCTGACTAAAACCTCTTATTATTCACTTTGTTCCACTTTATTCCACTTTAACCATTTTGTAATAACTACTGATCAGTTATGCTATGACTTGGTAACGTTTTTAGGGATTATACTGCATTATTTCAATAACCTTTTATCAATGAAAGTGCATTTTTCCAGGCGAAGCTGAATATTTTCAATTTCAGCTGTGTAATTTCTTATTTTCCTATATTAACCAGCAACATATACACAATATTACCTATCTAAACTATCTCACAGGTGTTGTGATCTGATTATATCAACAAGAATTATTAAAATCGACCTTGTAGTTACAGAACTATGGTCAGTTTTGTAGGGCTATGCTTTTTCGCTCAGAGACCTCAAAAACGGCTCAGGGCTTAAGAGGTTAAATGGTGTACTTTAGCTTGATCTGCCGTTACAGTGTATGTGGTTCAACACTAGCTATAATTGGTAGCTGGACTGAACATTGGGTGTTCCGAAAGAGTTGTGTCCAATTTACAAAAGTCGTTAAGCTGGATGCTTTTTGTAGTTCGAGCCATGACAGAAACTGGACATGCCCTCTTTGTGTGTGTGTGTGTGTGTGTGTGTGTGTGTGTGTGTGTCTATATTTGAAATTCTGCATGTGTAGGGGCGTGAGTGTGTGTGACATGCCACCGTTTTTAATCTGTCTCTGTGTTTGCCCTTATTAATGTACCAGTTGAGAGTTGCAACACTACTCCATAATGTATTTTTGGACTTTTAAAGAGCTTAATCACCGAAGGCCACGTAACTGCACCAGCGTTGCAGTTGTTCTTAATCTCAGACATGGAAACACAACACAGGCTGCCTCATTGTTCAGTCTGGCCTCGGTCTCAGCCGGTCTGAGGAGGGAGGCCCGCAAACTTACCTGCCTGACCCCGGAGGAAACATTACAGTGTGAGAGCTTGTCGATCTCCTGGATTCAGTGTGCGCTGCAGTGTTCTGCTCCGTGATATACAGGCTTCTGTGAGAGAGAATGTGTTAAAACAATATCCCCAAAAGTTCTTGAATAGCTTTGGAGAGGGTTTATCGAGGATTGATACAGCGCCCTGTGTCTAATTTACAGCCCCGTGTCAAAATCTGGAACTACCTCTTTTGTTATTGCAACTGTATTTCAAAGAGCTTTTCTGTGCCACTGAGAAGCTCTCAAAACATGTTCACCCACGTGTCGTATACGATTTCGAACGAGCGAAGGTCTCTCTTACTCCAAAGTAACTTTCCTCTCGAGCACACTTAATGGTGTATGGCCCAGTCCCTTAAGCTTCACAGGGGGAAATCAAGCACAGAAGAGAAAGTATTTCACACTGGAAAACACATTACTGACCCGTCTCAGTTTTTTCAGTTCACCCCTTTTCAAAGCCTTCAAATATGGTCCGGAATCAATTCAATTCTATAGTATCAAACATCTTTAAATGTAACACTTTGGATTTTTTTTGGACACGACCTGCAGTCATTCACAAGTTCTCGTGTAAATCTTCTGCCAACATATTTTCCTGCCGGCCCCCTCAGATCGGACCTTGTTCAGGTGCTCGCTCTCACAGGAGATGCATACCAGGAGAAGAGAGAACTTTGTAGCCTGAGAGGCGAATCACCCTTCGCCGTTCCATTTGACATACACCCTTGGTATCTCGCAGTTTCATACGGATGTGCTTCATTTCGTGTCAGGTACAAAATCAACAAGCTTTACATCGCTCCCAAAAGGACTGGGGGATTGTTTGCCGAGATCGTAAATCCTTGTAGACAGCTTCAGCCGGCTATTTGTATTAAAGAGGCTCTTTCATGAGAAAAACTCTGTGAAGTAAATTGATGAAAATGACAAAATGCGGATGGTAATTTTCAAGCCAATGTATGCTAGAGTGCAAGCTTTTGCCAGATCCTTGTATGTATTTTGCATGAGCACACTTCTGCCCCGTTTGTTTTATTTCTCTCTCTCTCTTACACGGCCAGGACGTCCGTTGTGGGGGGGGGGGGGGGGACGACACACATTACATCAAAAGTGAGGTGAAGGAATAAAAACCAAGCCGAGCATCACAGCGTTTACTTCTTCAGTTTCCTCGTTGCTTTAACACGACTTCAGGTTGTGGGTGTGGTGAGCAGATGACACACGCGCCGTGTGCTGCCTGCTCTGTTATGACTACCGTGTTTTTGAGGTCCATGGAGCATAAAGTTTCAGAGCCTTTTCGACCTTAAGCCTCTCTCCCCGCCATGTTCTCCTGGTTGCAGGGGCTCAGAGGAGTTCAGGCTGAAACTTTCCCCTCAAAGTCATTGATTTGAAAGCGGCCCTCCCCTCCTTTTTCCTTTTCCTCTTTAGAGACACAGAGAAAGCAGCTTAACAGTCTCTGGCTCACTGGAGGCTGCAGGGAATGTTGTTTACCTTGACTTCCCTCACCAGCTTCCCCTCAGCCCTAGCTAAACACTGCTGTCTGTTTGTGCTGTTTGCCCTCCACAGAGGAGTCTAAAACATGGGGATGCTTGAGTAGAAGGGGGGGGGTTGATGGAGCCGTAATGGCTGTCAGACCCGCACAGGGGGAATTTAAACCTGAAAACTCCTGCAGGCAGACGCGGCCCGACAGAGCGCACTTAACACCATGACACCTCCGTGTGCGATAAGGTGCGCGCGTGTGCAAATGCAACAATATGTGCAGCCCTGTCAGACTGGTACGCCCGCCCCTCCCCCTCCCCCCTCAGCCAAGGGGGGAGGCCAAGCGCGGGGGGGGGGGGGGGGGCGTGTTCCCTTCCCCAGCTCCCTTCTTGGAGGTCAGGACTCTTCTGGAGCTCTCTGAAGTGCAAAAAAAACCTCAAAAACTCACGATTCAGCTTTTCAAACGTGGGGCAAGTGTTCATGTTACCACGGTCAGGCAATATCCAACAAGTGGCGTATTATGTTCCTAGAGATCCCAGCTGGGAGGGAAAGAGCAAGCTCGGGAGAAAAGCAGCGAAGAGAGACACGCTTATCTTAGCCTAGCCGTGCGCTTTCGGGAGACCTTATTTGGCGTCGTCTGAATAACATGCTATGAGGTTGGCAAAAAACGCCGCCTCAGGCATCCTCTCTTTTCACAAAAGAGACTTGTTTAGCGAGCTGCATGTTTTCTGGAGCCGGTGGATGCAAGTTTGCTTTTGGAGGTGTTTTGGATGCTATTTTTAAAAAATCATATAAAACCCGCGGGCAAATGTTTCACATCGCATTGAGGAGGAGCCGACATCTTGGACGGCTGGGAGAATTTATTCCCCACAAAATGTGATTATAATCAGGAGGAAGGATATTATTTTCTCAGTTTTGAAACTGGACGTGTACTGTAGTTTCACAGCCCTTTTACGTGCACACACACACACACACACACACACACACAAGCTGGCTCACATCATCTTTCATCTGTTTTCCTTTTGCTGTTTATCTTTGCACTGGGAATGTCTTCTCTCTGCTTCTCCGGCTGTTTGCTAGCCACACAAACGTGCGGAGCGGCGTTTTTAAGTTTGAATGTGACGTGGAGAGGGGTCAGGGTCGGCCTCGGCTCTTCTATGACATGCATTATGAACACAGTAGTGACTGGGAGGAAAACAGATCTCAGGTTTGCCTGATAGGCGCTGATCAGCCGGCCCGTTCCCACTCCCAACTCGTCACATACGGATGCTCGTTCAATGGCCCTGCGCATCAAACTGTGGCGCTCTACATACCCCTCTAGCGTCAGTTCTGCCTGTGCAGGGCTGCCTCTAGTGGCCGTAGTAATTATGACGGGAGTAAAAGAGGAAGTCAGGTGTCGCAGTTTAAAGAGCAACAACGTCGGAATCGGGAGGAGGTTGGCATGGAGGGATGGGTCAACAAACACAGGACTTTCACCCAGAAGACCGCTGTTGTCCTCTGTGGAGTCAACATGGACTTATTTTAGGTTAGGTAAGGCGCTTAACTTACGTCACATACATAACTTACTTACGTAACTTAAGTTAAGTTCTAAACACACTTTTTTAAAGCCTAACCATGAAGTATTTCCCCCCCCCCCCCCTAAAGCTAACTAAGTAGTTGTGTTTGAATTCACAACATTGAAGTCTATCAGGACTACCCTGCATGTTAAACTAATGACGCTAAAGGGGAACCCAGTGTTAAAAAGTGACGCCAAGGGGTCCCGACCAAGCGTCCGTATCTGACGAGTTGCGAGTGAGAACGTTTTGGATCAGCTGGATAGAGACTAGGTCAGTGTCTACACACACATTTCTTTACTGAAAATGTTTCCACAAGTTGAGAGTGACATTTCATTTGTGTGAAACCGACAGAGGAATCCCATCACTTCCTATGTTGATATGCCGAGCCAGTGCTGAACAGGATGGGGAGGTTTTGAATAAGAAAGAGAGAAATTGCGAAAATGGAGATATGCCAGAAGCTTTGAGAATCATTCTGCTGCCTTTAACTAAATCTAAATCAGTGGCTCTTTTGTAGGTTGTAAAGGGGGCTTAGTTCTTGGATCATTTCCTTTTTTTTTTTTAACAGCGACAGTCATTCGACATTGTCCTCTGTGTTGCTCGGGATCAACGGGGATGTGGCATTGCTGCGCTGAAACCAGGGGAAACAATCCCGATGGTGTTCAAACAACACTTGTAAGCCTGCAGCAGCATGATCTTTGTTTCATTCAGTGGGGAACGAGGCCCTGGTATACGGGGCTTAGTAGTGCCTCAGACGTCTCAGCAGTTACTGTATTCATCAAAGCTTCATTATGTTTAGGAGCGGGGAGTCCTTAAGTGCTTACTTGAGGGATGTAATGTTGCCGTTGGTTCATTATGGATGTAAACAAGACCATCCGAAATAATTGCAAGTGTGGCTTAGGAAACCTCAGTGGCACTCCATTGTGATTTTACCCAAGGAGCACACATTGAACACATTTAGATTCGTCCATTGCACCAGAGTATTTATGCTTGCATTTACTTTTATTTTGATTCAGCCCCACAGCTGCCCACAAACATAATGTAGTGATTTCGCTGCAGATAAAATAGAGGAAAAAGAAAACCTCACCCCCTCCACAACACATGCCACTCAGTGGTATTCCATAAGTCCTGTGTGTTCCCTTCTTCGCTCATTTCTGCACAATACGCAACTCTTAGAGCGTACGAAAATCTTTTAAATGTTCGGTTTTATGTAACCCCCAAAAAAATAAACTTCCAGATTTCTGGAGCGCAAAAAAAACCTTGTTCTGCAATGAGATCTAACTGGATCCATTTACACTATACACACACTATATAATCTGACCTTTGGAGCGTCGGAAGGGCTGTCAAGTGGTGTGGTTCATGCTCAGGTTTTTAATGTCAAGCCCGCCCTGCACGACTTTCATCCGAACCAATTTACAGCAGCATGTGTGCTCGCAGCTGCAACCCCTTTGCTGCCGAGGCATGGTTTGGAAGGTGTGGTGGCGGGCGTGGGTGGCTCAGCTGTGGAGGGGACGGAGTGTGGGAGTGGTTCAGGGAACGGTGCCGGGAAGAGACTTAATTAGGCGCAGCTGAAACTGATCCTGATTAGGTCTCTTACAGCTGTATTTTAATCAACAGTAGGGACGGAGGCGAGGAGGACAGCTCGGGACGAGCACGGAGAGCACACGGCCAAGCTAGGCCGACTCCTTACAAATAAAGAACATTGTTGCAAACCGTCATTTAACCGTGTGCTGCCGTCATTGTGCTCAACAGACCCACCGTGTAGCAGGGAGCGTGCTACAGAAGGGTATAGTGGGACACACACACACACACACACACACATGCTGAACACACACACAGGGACACATGCAGCTTGAGACTGTCGCCTCACAGCCACTGTATATCTCTGCAGGCCGTGCTGGTGGAAGTGTGCATTGGCTGCTGCTGCTGACATGGCAACGTGTGCAGCAAGCTACCTGTGTGGGCGCTAGATGAGGGGTGTAAGGTGTATGAGCACACAGTTGGAAATGTATGATTCTTTGGGAATCTGTTCCTGCTGCAAACTGTAACCTCCGTCCTTTGTACTCCGACAGCCCCTCATCCACGTCATAGGCTCCGATGACGAGATGCTCCAGGAACATGCTGCCGGCTGTGTGCGCAACATCCGACTGCTGGCCCTGGCGAATAAGAAGGCTGAGTTATTTCATTGACCCTTTTATTGAGCTTCAGAGTTTGTTTTTAAATGTGTTTGGGGAGAAAAGAAAAAGCTTCAAATAAAATCTATGAGAAAGGTGTTTGAAATATAAGTGGTTTGAATATGCTTTTAAGTGTTTCAATAAAATGTTTTACCTTGATTGATGAGTCTTTATTTATTTGAGCTGCTGCTTCCGTCCTAGCGGCAAACTTTTATCCCCCGTTTCCATCAGCCACCTCATCGGGAGTTGGTACAAACATTTTAGGAAGCCCTCTTCTCGCTCTCTGACTGCGATGATAAAAATAAACGCTTCTTCTTCACGTTTGATCTCACGCCAAATACCCCATACGTTGGTTCAGCGTGAAACACTCGGCGTCCTCTGCAGTAACATTCCTTAAGTAATACACAGGAGACCGCAATATCTAAACAAGATCCACATCTGCTTAGGGTTGCTCAACATGCTTTTCTATAGTCTGGATACTTCTGCGCTTGCAAAAGAGACATTTAGACAAACAAAGTAACTTGCTGTTGGAATCTGCACCAACGTGATGTATAAATACCACACTACAATATGAACACATCAATACAAGAACAATCGATAACAATCAGGAATACAATAGTGTGCCGTGTCTCCACCGCAGATATTATGAATTTAAGCAGGATTTTGCACATTACTCAGAATTGATTTATAGTAATTTCAGATTTTGTAGGAGTATTTATTATAAATACAAAAATATATTCTACAGACAAGCTCATTATTTTCGTCAGTAAAAGCTCAAATGTTTTGCTCGTTGGAATCATCTCTGCACCAAAGTACATAGAGAGCACCAACAATAAAAGATCTAATGAAGGGTATTTGGGAAAATGCACCAAATTGCCCTGTTCTTTCCTAAAAGTACTTATTTTTTTATTTATTTTTTGCTGAATATCTTTTTTCTAGGCTATTTCATTTTCAGTATTGTACATTTTTAGACACAACGGTAATGGTGTGCGTGTGCACCTCATTGCAGCTGATCCGGTCTTGTCTGATTCTTTGGTCTTCTGTTCTTGTTTATTACAAACAGGCCATGTCAGGCTTGACAGCCTTTTGCGCAGCAGGTTTTGGTAAAAGACCGTTGGCCTGAACCACTGTTCCCCCCTCGCATGTCTGTCAGCCTCTCTGTCTCTCTGATCCCACTGTCCTGGTCCCAGTTAGCTTAGATGCTCAGCACTCAACCACAGAGGCTGCCACAAAATCTCATGGGACTTTCATCATTAATATCCGCCACGTGCTAAAATAGAAAATTAGCAAAACATTGAAAATATGTGGTTGAAAATCTTCATCACTCTTTGAAGTTTAAACACTACCAGCTGTTAGCGGGAGTCAGTGGAAGAGCGTGGAAGGAGGATGGTAGATGAGGGAGCTTATTACTCTGAAGAAGCAACTTCCTTCAAAAAAAATGAAACTAGGAGCTGAAGGAAGCCACTGACTCCAAACCACTCAGAGCAAATAAACTCACAATGATTAATGTCTCTTTAATTCCATGCGGCAAGCTTTATAACCTCTGCGACATGCTCAGTGTCAAATTTGATACTGTTTGAAGGAAAAGCTTTTAGTCACTTCAACAAACAAGGAGGAAAACATTGTTTTTTGTCTTGAGTGGCTGCTTAAAGTTTCCTTTTTTCATGCTGTGTTTTTTCTTAATTTGAGCTCCTTTTCTCTTTTACCGCTAATTTCCTAATAGTTCAACATTTCGGGGAATAGCTTATCTGATCTCCTTCCAAAAGTGAGATGAGAAGATTCATCTATGTGTTAAGTGCAGAGCTGGAGTGGATGTAGTTAGGCTAGCTTAGCATTAAGACTGAAAGCAGGGGGAAACAAAGTCAAAATATCCGCCTAGCAACACCTCTAAAGCTACCAAAAACACACTGGTTTTAGAGTTATCTATTGGAACTATTTCTTTGCAAATAAACAGTTTTTAGAGAAGACCAAGAATTAATTTCAGAAAGTAACTTGAGGCCCATACTGAACACCCATCTTACTCTTGGTAGTAAAGTATTATAATAAATATAAACTATTTAACAAACCATGCAAGTTCAACCTGTTATCACTCCCAATACGTCAAATACTTGTTCAGTGCTCCTCAGCAACGACGCACAGAGGCACTCTTTATCGTCTGTATGCGACGCACCGGGCTTGCAACTAACTCCAATGTAAACACAACCCCGTCCTTATTACCTGCTCAAAGCAACTGATGTATTATAAAGTGTGAGATAGTCCACACAGAGAGACTGGAGGGGTGATGGATGGGTCGAACAAACACACGCACAAAGACTTGTCAAGGAGCCCACTAGTTTGTGTCCCGTGAGAAACTATAAGAAAACGTTGACATTTATGATGTCAGTCGTTAGTAACGTGGGTTGTTGGTCATGTGAGTTGTTAGGGTTGTTAGTCGTGTGACTCGCATGAGTCGCTAGCTCGCTAGTCATTTGAGTCGGTTAGTCAGTGAAGTTAATGTAATGCAGTGGTCAAGGACGTCAAGGAAGTGGTTTTGTTGCCTAAACCTAAACGTCCTGTGAGGACGTGACATTTCTTTTGAAAAGACACTGCGTGAAACGAGTGTATATTAACATGCTTTCCCTGAAACGTCCATAGTTGATGCTAGAGGAGTACTGGGATCCCTCTACTAGTCTCCATTGGTACAGTGGTAGGATCCCGATGAATACACAGGGGCATGTAGATGTACCACAGCCCACCCTTTTAACCAGTAGTGTGTCGTTCCAGCGAGCCCAGACCCTTAAAAGAGCCTGATATGTCAAAGAGATAGAACAGTATGAATGGACAAGGTGCTAACCACGATGCCGCTGTATGTTCTTGACACTCACCCCAACAAACAAGGCTGCCAACAATGTGTGTAGAGTGTACGTGGACCACAGTGGGAGGGTCTGTTCCCACCTGCTTGTAAGCTTGGGAGATGCACTCACAAAGCCATCCTGCCAGGTGTTTCTTGGATAGGGCTTCACTGGTCACACCATCCCTGAAGCACATGAACAGATGTTAATTTCCCCTGATGGGGGTTGTGCGTTCAACATAAAATGCAAATGCACGAATTGGGCAAAACAGATGTTACTTTGCCTCCCTTTACCCTACATATTGCGGAAGACAATAACCCTCGACCTGACAAAACTCCTTAAAAGGGATATGGTTTGAGGGTAGCCCCGCTGGGGTCGTGAAGCATCAAGCAACTGGGGTGCATCAACAGTGTGGTTCGTTCACATACTCTCTTAGCTGAGGTCAGTGCAAGCAGCAAAGGTGTCTTGAATGACAATGCGTTCAGAGAGGAGTGCTCCAGAGGCATCAAAATGACCCTTCACCAATACCTCGAGCACCAATGGCCGTTCCCACTTCAGGGAGAAGGCATGCATCAACGGGCGCTGTCTCCTGACCCCTTCAAAGAACCGCTTTACGAGATTCGACCAAAGACCTGTCTGTCGCCAAAACCCTTCCAAAACCCTTCCTGACAGGAAGACATGGCTCTCTATCCATCAAACACATTTGAACCATCTGCATAGGACAGAGGTTCTAGCCTCCTTTCTTCACACCAGTGTTGAAACCCTGACCACTTGCCCTGTAACAGTGGTGGATCTTGCTCTTGCTACCTGGATTGTCTGCACCACCGGTACAGACAGTCCAGCCCTCCTCAGCCTGTCCCTCTCAGGAGCCCAGCCTGGAGAGGACGGCCCAGATTGGGCAGTGTTGTGCCAAAAAGGGCCACAGCAGGCAGTTGATGTTGTGTCGGTTGGCAAACAGACCCACTTTCGCTTTCCCAGCTCGGGAAAAAGTTGCAATTGCAGACTGCTTGCAGCAGGGCCGTATGTCTGTGGTCTGACAGAGGGGACTCAGCCTGCATGCGCCCAGCATAACCCCCAGATACTGCTCCCCTTGTACAACCAGGCTATCCCCTGGGCAAGACGCAAGAATATCCTGTGTTTCGAAACCACCTCTGGCTGAACCAGTTTCAGTAACCACTTGATGGCTAACATATGGAACGTCTTGTGGGCAATGCACCTGTTTAGGATGTGGAGATCCGTCCCAGGAAACAACGGGCACTGACAATGTTCTTGAAGCAGCAGAGGTAGGCAGTCAGTGGTATAGTCAGTGGCACAAAGACAAAAAGGATAGTCTGGCAGCAGTGCGTGCTGCTTTATATACTGTTGGTACTATTTGGGTTGGCCCGCCCTGATTGGCTCGCTATGCTTATGTAAATTAATTTGTACTTGTGATTGAAGGAGAGTATTACCCAAAGAGTACAGTAGAGGGTGCAGCCTGTGTGAGTTAGAACCAGATTTTGCAAATGTAATGTAAACAAGAAACTTTTGTGAAGAACTCTGCACATTTGCATTCTATCATGTCTCCAAAACTTGCTGAGGCTTGATTTGCAATATTTACAACTCTTGTTGTAAAGAAACAGTGCTTGAATACCCTCTGAACCTGATGTTAAACCTTGTAGAGCACAGGGGAGACGCTGAAAGGAAGTCGCAAGTTGGTTTCAGACACCTGGCTGTCCGGCCCATTGGTCATAAAGCCACAGTTGAGTGTATTAGCCGAGCCACAAACCCTCTCTAAGGAACAGAGACTGCCACTTTTTTTTGCCTGGCAGTTTGACACAGGGACATTATTCACGAGAAATTAGAGGTTATGCCTCCATGCCTCGGCACAGGCAGCAATTACGTCCGGTTCTGGCCTTTCTGGTCACCATTTAAGATCTGACGCTTCCCATCGCTTCACGGAAGGGATGGAAATAGTGGAGGGACATCCCTGATGTTGTTGCTCCTGTTTTGAGGGAAAGTGTGGGCCCTGGCATCTGCCACACCCCTGTATCTCAGCTGGTATGTCTCACCATTGACCTGACCTTCACCCTGTCCACAGAGGTTTCCCATAGGCCAGGCTGATGTATGCAACCACATTCAAGGACTCTATTATGCATTACACAAGATTTACGTGTGTAAATGTCCTTTCTACAGTCGTGAAAATTGTCTGTCCACATTTTGGGTCGACAGAGTATATATATGGCTTATTTTTTTACAGTCAGGCAGTCCTTCAGAGAGTGAGCTGTGTATTGTGATACTAGCTCAATTGTTTTAAAATGGATGGAAAAGTTTTTTTTTTTAAAGATCCCACATCTCCTCAGGCGTCCTGCAGCAATATTTCATAAAAGAAACTAATGACCAGTAAAAGTTCTTTCCAAATATTAGAAGTGGCTTTCCGTCCCCTTCAGTGTCTAAGGACCGTTTTTAATATAAAACCAAACTGCAGCACAGGGTTAGCTTGCGATGTTGCCATTAAAAACATGCACGTACACAACGGCCTCTCA